>NW_027325094.1:268088-568088 GCF_028372415.1 Notamacropus eugenii
CTCCTGATTCTAACCCTAATCCTTACCCTAACCCTCACCCGAACACTGACCCTCGATTCTACGAAAGCTAACCCTATACCTAACTCTAACCCTAACACTATTCTTAAATGCACTCGATTCTAACCCTCACCCTAAACAAAAACCTAATCCTATCCCTAATCCTAAGGCTAAATGCACTGGATTCTACCCATAACTCTAACCCTAATGTGCTCGATTACAACCCTCACATTAAATCGTCAATCTCAACACTAAACCTAACCCTAAACCTCGATTCTACCAACACAAACCCTAAACCTAACCCTAAGCTTATATATAGTGAATTCTAACCATAACTCTAACACTAATGTGCTCGACTATAACCCTAACACTAAATCGTCAATCTCAACACTAAGCCTAAAACTAACTGCACTCGACTCTAACCCAAAAGGCAATCCTGACCCTAAGCCTAACCCTAAATCTCGATTTTACCAACACAAACCCTAACCCTAACCCTAACCTTAAATATAGTGGATTCTAGCCATAACTCTAACCCTACTGTGCTCGATTCCAAGTCTAACACTAAATCGTCAATCTCAACACTAACCCTAACTCTAAATGCACTCAGTTGTAACCCAAAAGGCAATACTCACGCTACACCTAACCCTAAACTTCGATTCTACCAACACAAACCCTAACCCTAATCCTAACCCTACCCCTACTCCAACCCCTAAATGCACTCTAACCCTACCCTACCCCTTACACTAATCCTAACCCTAACGAATTATAACCAAAACTCTAACCCTAAATGTGCTCGATTCTAACCCAAACACTAAATCGTCAATTTCAACACTATCCCTAACCCTAAATGCACTCCACTCTAACCCAAAAGTCATTCCTGACCCCAAGCCCAAGCCTAAACCTCGATTCTACCAACACAAACCTTAACCCTAATCCTAACCCTACTCCTACGCCTACCCCTAAATGCACTCTAAGCCATACCCTGATGAAAAGCAGACCACTAAAAATGTGCCTGATTCTAACCCTAACCCTCACCCTAAGCCTAACCTTAAGCCTAACCCTCGATTTTACGAAAGCGAACGCCAAACCTAACTCTAACTCTAGCACTATCCTTAAATGCTCTCGATTTTAACCCTGACCCTCAACCTAACCCTAACCCTAACGCTAACCCTAAATGCACTGAATTCTAAGCATAACTCTCACCCTAAATGTGCTCGATTCAAACCCTAACACTAAATCGTCCATTTGAACACTAACCCAAAGCCTAAATACACTCGATTCTGATCCAAAATGCAATCCTGACCCTAAGCCTAAAAATAAATCTCGATTCTACCAACACAAACCTTAACCCTAATCCTAACCCTATCCCTTCCACTAGCCCTAAAAGCACTTTAACCCTAATCCTCACCTTAACGCTAACACTAAAACTGTGCTTGATTCTAACCCTAACCCTCACCCTAAGCCTCACCCTAAGTCTAACCCTCGATTCTACGAAAGCTAACGCTAAACCTAACTCTAACCGTAGCACTATCCTTAATGCTCTCGATTCTAACCCTGACCCTAAACCTAACCTTAACCCTAACCCTAACCGTAAATGCACTGAATTCTAATCATAACTCTATCCCTAAATGTGCCTGATTCTAACGCTATAACTAAATCATGAATTTCAACACTAACCCTAAGCCCAAATGCTCTGAATTATGACCCCAAATGCTCTCCTGACCCTAAGCATAACCCAAAACCTCGATTCTACCAACACAAACCCTAACCCTAATCCTAACGCAACTCCTCCCCTACCCCTAAATGCACTCAAACCCTGACCCTAACCCCAACCCTAACGCTAAAAATGCTCCTGATTCTAACCCTAATCCTAACCCTAACCCTCACCCGAACACTGACCCTAGATTCTACGAAAGCTAACCCTATACCTAACTCTAACCCCAACACTATCCTTAAATGCACTCGATTCTAACCCTCACCCTAAACATAAACCTAACCCTATCCCTAATCCTGACCCTAAATGCACTGGATTCTTACCATAACTCTAACCTTAATGTGCTCGATTATAACCCTAACACTAAATCGTCAATCTCAACACTAAGCCTAACCCTAAATGCACAAGACTCTAACCCAAAAGGCAATCCTGACCCTAATCCTAACGCAACTCCTCCCCTACCCCCTAAATGCACTGAAACTCTGACCCTAACCCAAACCCTAACGCTAAAAATGCTCCTGATTCTAACCCTAATCCTAACCCTAACCCTCACCCGAACACTGACCCTCGATTCTACGAAAGCTAACCCTATACCTAACTCTAACCCCAACACTATCCTTAAATGCACTCGATTCTAACCCTCACCCTAAACATAAACCTAACCCTATCCCTCATCCTAACCCTAAATGCACTGGATTCTAACCATAACTGTAACCCTAATGTGCTCGATTATAACCCTAACACTAAATCGTCTATCTCAACACTAAGCCTAACCCTAAATGCACTCGACTCTAACCCAAAAGGCAATCCTGACCCTAAGCCTAAGCCTGAACCTCGATTCTACCAACACAAACTCTAACCCTAACCCTAAGCTTAAATATAGTGGATTCTTGCCATAACTCTAACCATAATGTGCTCGATTCTAAGTCTAACACTAAATCGTCAATCTCAACACTAACCCTAACTCTAAATGCACTCAGTTGTAAACCAAAAGGCAATCCTCACCCTACGCCTAACCCTAAACTTCGATTCTACCAACACAAACCCTAACCTTAATCCTACCCCTACCCCTACCCCTACCCCTAAATGCACTCTAACCCTACCCCTACCCCTTACACTAACCCTAACCCTAACGAATTCTAACCAAAACTCTAACCCTAAATGTGCTCGATTCTAACCCAAACACTAAATCGTCAATTTCAACACTATCCCTAACCCTAAATGCACTCGACTCTAACCCAAAAGTCATTCCTGACCCCAAGCCCAACCCTAAACCTCGATTCTACCAACACAAACCTTAACCCTAATCCTATCCCTACTACTACGCCTACCCCTAAATGCACTCTAAGCCATACCCTGAGGAAAAGCAGACCACTAAAAATGTGCCTGATTCTAACCCTAACCCTAACCCTAAGCCTAACCTTAAGCTTAACCTTCGATTCTACGAAAGGGAACGCTAAACCTAACTCTAACCCTAGCACTATCCTTAAATGCTCTCGATTTTAACCCTGACGCTCAACCTAACCCTAACCCTAACGCTAACCCTAAATGCACTGAATTCTAAGCATAACTCTCACCCCAAATGTGCTCGATCCAAACCCTAACACTGAATCTTCAATTTGAACACTAACCCAAAGCCTAAATACACTCGATTCTTATCCAAAATGCAATCCTGACCCTAAGTCTAAACCTAAACCTCGATTCTACCAACACAAACCTTAACCCTAATCCTAACCCTACCCCTACAACTAGCCCTAAAAGCACTTTTACCCTAATCCTCACCCTAACGCTAACACTAAAACTGTGCTTGATTCTAACCCTAACCCTCACCCTAAGCCTAACCCTAAGCCTAACCCTCGATTCTACGACAGGTAACCCTAAACCTAACTCTAAACCTAGCACTATCATTAAATGCTCTCAATTCTAACCCTGACCCTAAACCTAACCCCAACCCTAACCCTAACCCTAAACCTAACCCTAAATGTACTTAATCCTAACCATAACTCTATCCCAAAATGTGCTTCAATCTAACGCTAAAACAAAATCATCAATTTCAACACTAACCCTAAGCCTAAATGCTCTGAATTATGACCCCAAATGCTCTCCTGACCCTAAGCCTAACCCAAAACCTCGATTCTACCAACGCAAAACCTAACCCTAATCCTAACCCAACTCCTCCCCTACCCCTAAGTGCACTCAAACCCTGACCCTAACCCCAACCCTAACGCTAAAAATGCTCCTGATTCTAACCCTAATCCTAACCCTAACCCTCACCCGAACACTGACCCTCGATTCTACGAAAGCTAACCCTATACCTAACTCTAACCCTAACATTATCCTTAAATGCACTCGATTCTAACCCTTACCCTAAACATAAACCTAACCCTATTCCTAATCCTAACCCGAAATGCACTGGATTCTAACCATAACTCTAACCCTAATGTGCTCGATTATAACCCTAACACTAAATCGTCAATCTCAACACTAAGCCTAACCCTAAATGCACTCGACTCTAAGCCAAAAGGCAATCCTGACCCTAAGTCTAACCCTAAACCTCGATTCTACCAACACAAACCCTAACCCTAACCCTAAGCTTAAATATAGTGGATTCTAGCCATAACTCTAACCCTAATGTGCTCGATTCTAAGTCTAACACTAAATAGTCAATCTCAACACTAACCCTAACTCTAAATGCACTCAGTTTGTAACCCAAAAGGCAATCCTCACCCTACGCCTAACCCTAAACTTCGATTCTACCAACACAAACCCTAACCCTAATCCTAACCCTACCCCTACCCCTACCCCTACCCCTAAATGCACTCTAACCCTACCCCTACCCCTTACACTAACCCTAACCCTAACGAATTCTAACCAAAACTCTAACCGTAAATGTGCTCGATTCTAACCCAAACACTAAATCGTCAATTTCAACACTATCCCTAACCCTAAATGCACTTGACTCTAACGCAAAAGTCATTCCTGACCCCAAGCCCAACCCTAAACCTCGATTCTACCAACACAAACCTTAACCCTAATCCTAACCCTACTCCTACGCGTACCCCTAAATGCACTCTAAGCCATACCCTGATGAAAAGCAGACCACTAAAAATGTGCCTGATTCTAACCCTAACCCTAACCCTAAGCCTAACCTTAAGCCTAACCCTCGATTCTACGAAAGCGAACGCTAAACCTAACTCTAACCCTAGCACTATCCTTAAATGCTCTCGATTTTAACCCTGACCCTCAACCTAACCCTAACCCTAACGCTAACCCTAAATGCACTGAATTCTAAGCATAACTCTCACCCTAAATGTGCTCGATTCAAACCCTAATAGTAAATCGTCAATTTGAACACTAACCCAAAGCCTAAATACACTCGATTCTGATCCAAAATGCAATCCTGACCCTAAGCCTAAATCTAAACCTCGATTCTACCAACACAAACCTTAACCCTAATCCTAACCCTATCCCTTCCACTAGCCCTAAAAGCACTTTAACCCTACTCCTCACCCTAACGCTAACACTAAAACTGTGCTTGATTCTAACCCTAACCCTCACCCTAAGCCTAACCCTAAGCCTAAACCTCGATACTATGAAAGCTAACCCTAAACCTAACTCTAACCGTAGCACTATCCTACATGCTCTCGATTCTAACCCTGACCCTAAACCTAACCCTAACCGTAACCCTAACCCTAAATGCACTGAATTCTAATCATAACTCTATTCCTAAATGTGCCTGATTCTAACGCTATAACTAAATCATCAATTTCAACACTAACCCTTAGCCCAAATGCTCTCAATTATGACGACAAATGCTCTCCTGACCTTAACCCTAACCCAAAACCTCGATTCTACTACCGCAAACCTTAAGCCTAATCCTAACCCTGTCCCTTCCACTCGCCCCTAAAAGCACTTTAACCCTTATCCTCACCCTAACGCAAACACTAAAACTGTGCTTGATTCTCACCCTAACCCCCACCCTAAGCCTAACCCTAAGCCTAACCCTCGATTCTACGAAAGCTAACCCTCAACTTAACTCTGACCCTTACACTATCCTTAATTCTCTCGATTCTAACCCTGACCCTAAACATAACCCTGACCCTAAATCTAACCCTAACCCTAACCCTAACCCTAAATGCACTGAATTCTAACCAAAACTCTAACCCTAAATGTGCTCGATTCTAACCCAAACACTAAATCGTCAATTTCAACACTATCCCTAACCTTAAATGCACTCGACTCTAACCCAAAAGTCATTCCTGACCCTAAGCCCAACCCTAAACCTCGATTCTACCAACACAAACCTTAACCCTAATCCTAACCCTACTCCTACGCCTACCCCTAAATGCACTCGAAGCCATACCCTGATGAAAAGCAGACCACTAAAAATGTGCCTGATTCTAACCCTAACCTTAACACTAAGCCTAACCCTAAGCCTAACCCTCGATTCTACGAAAGCTAACCCTCAACCTAACTCTAACCCTAGCACTATCCTTCATGCTCTCAATTCTAACCCTGACCCTAAACCTAACCCTCACCCTAACCCTAACCCTAAATGCACTGAATTCTAATCATAACTCTATCCCTAAATGTGCCTGATTCTAACGCTATAACTAAATCATCAAATTAAACACTAACCCTAAGCCCAAATGCTCTGAATTATGACCCCAAATGCTCTCCTGACCCTAAGCCTAACCCAAAACCTCGATTCTACCAACAGAAACCCTAACCCTAATCCTAACCCAACTCCTCCCCTACCCCTAAATGCACTCAAACCCTGACCCCTAACCCCAGTCCTAACGCTAAAAATGCTCCTGATTCTAACCCTAATCCTTACCCTAACCCTAACCCGAACACTGACCCTCGATTCTACGAAAGCTAACCCCTATACCTAACTCTAACCCTAACACTATTCTTAAATGCACTCGATTCTAACCCTCACCCTAAACAAAAACCTAATCCTATCCCTAATCCTAAGGCTAAATGCACTGGATTCTACCCATAACTCTAACCCTAATGTGCTCGATTACAACCCTCACATTAAATCGTCAATCTCAACACTAAACCTAACCCTAAACCTCGATTCTACCAACACAAACCCTAAACCTAACCCTAAGCTTATATATAGTGAATTCTAACCATAACTCTAACACTAATGTGCTCGACTATAACCCTAACACTAAATCGTCAATCTCAACACTAAGCCTAAAACTAACTGCACTCGACTCTAACCCAAAAGGCAATCCTGACCCTAAGCCTAACCCTAAATCTCGATTTTACCAACACAAACCCTAACCCTAACCCTAACCTTAAATATAGTGGATTCTAGCCATAACTCTAACCCTACTGTGCTCGATTCCAAGTCTAACACTAAATCGTCAATCTCAACACTAACCCTAACTCTAAATGCACTCAGTTGTAACCCAAAAGGCAATACTCACGCTACACCTAACCCTAAACTTCGATTCTACCAACACAAACCCTAACCCTAATCCTAACCCTACCCCTACTCCAACCCCTAAATGCACTCTAACCCTACCCTACCCCTTACACTAATCCTAACCCTAACGAATTCTAACCAAAACTCTAACCCTAAATGTGCTCGATTCTAACCCAAACACTAAATCGTCAATTTCAACACTATCCCTAACCCTAAATGCACTCCACTCTAACCCAAAAGTCATTCCTGACCCCAAGCCCAAGCCTAAACCTCGATTCTACCAACACAAACCTTAACCCTAATCCTAACCCTACTCCTACGCCTACCCCTAAATGCACTCTAAGCCATACCCTGATGAAAAGCAGACCACTAAAAATGTGCCTGATTCTAACCCTAACCCTCACCCTAAGCCTAACCTTAAGCCTAACCCTCGATTTTACGAAAGCGAACGCCAAACCTAACTCTAACTCTAGCACTATCCTTAAATGCTCTCGATTTTAACCCTGACCCTCAACCTAACCCTAACCCTAACGCTAACCCTAAATGCACTGAATTCTAAGCATAACTCTCACCCTAAATGTGCTCGATTCAAACCCTAACACTAAATCGTCCATTTGAACACTAACCCAAAGCCTAAATACACTCGATTCTGATCCAAAATGCAATCCTGACCCTAAGCCTAAAAATAAACCTCGATTCTACCAACACAAACCTTAACCCTAATCCTAACCCTATCCCTTCCACTAGCCCTAAAAGCACTTTAACCCTAATCCTCACCTTAACGCTAACACTAAAACTGTGCTTGATTCTAACCCTAACCCTCACCCTAAGCCTCACCCTAAGTCTAACCCTCGATTCTACGAAAGCTAACGCTAAACCTAACTCTAACCGTAGCACTATCCTTAATGCTCTCGATTCTAACCCTGACCCTAAACCTAACCTTAACCCTAACCCTAACCGTAAATGCACTGAATTCTAATCATAACTCTATCCCTAAATGTGCCTGATTCTAACGCTATAACTAAATCATGAATTTCAACACTAACCCTAAGCCCAAATGATCTGAATTATGACCCCCAAATGCTCTCCTGACCCTAAGCATAACCCAAAACCTCGATTCTACCAACACAAACCATAACCCTAATCCTAACGCAACTCCTCCCCTACCCTTAAATGCACTCGAACCCTGACCCTAACCCCAACCCTAACGCTAAAAATGCTCCTGATTCTAACCCTAATCCTAACCCTAACCCTCACCCGAACACTGACCCTAGATTCTACGAAAGCTAACCCTATACCTAACTCTAACCCCAACACTATCCTTAAATGCACTCGATTCTAACCCTCACCCTAAACATAAACCTAACCCTATCCCTAATCCTGACCCTAAATGCACTGGATTCTTACCATAACTCTAACCTTAATGTGCTCGATTATAACCCTAACACTAAATCGTCAATCTCAACACTAAGCCTAACCCTAAATGCACAAGACTCTAACCCAAAAGGCAATCCTGACCCTAATCCTAACGCAACTCCTCCCCTACCCCTAAATGCACTGAAACTCTGACCCTAACCCAAACCCTAACGCTAAAAATGCTCCTGATTCTAACCCTAATCCTAACCCTAACCCTCACCCGAACACTGACCCTCGATTCTACGAAAGCTAACCCTATACCTAACTCTAACCCCAACACTATCCTTAAATGCACTCGATTCTAACCCTCACCCTAAACATAAACCTAACCCTATCCCTCATCCTAACCCTAAATGCACTGGATTCTAACCATAACTGTAACCCTAATGTGCTCGATTATAACCCTAACACTAAATCGTCTATCTCAACACTAAGCCTAACCCTAAATGCACTCGACTCTAACCCAAAAGGCAATCCTGACCCTAAGCCTAAGCCTGAACCTCGATTCTACCGACACAAACTCTAACCCTAACCCTAAGCTTAAATATAGTGGATTCTTGCCATAACTCTAACCATAATGTGCTCGATTCTAAGTCTAACACTAAATCGTCAATCTCAACACTAACCCTAACTCTAAATGCACTCAGTTGTAAACCAAAAGGCAATCCTCACCCTACGCCTAACCCTAAACTTCGATTCTACCAACACAAACCCTAACCTTAATCCTACCCTTACCCCTACCCCTACCCCTAAATGCACTCTAACCCTACCCCTACCCCTTACACTAACCCTAACCCTAACGAATTCTAACCAAAACTCTAACCCTAAATGTGCTCGATTCTAACCCAAACACTAAATCGTCAATTTCAACACTATCCCTAACCCTAAATGCACTCGACTCTAACCCAAAAGTCATTCCTGACCCCAAGCCCAACCCTAAACCTCGATTCTACCAACACAAACCTTAACCCTAATCCTATCCCTACTACTACGCCTACCCCTAAATGCACTCTAAGCCATACCCTGAGGAAAAGCAGACCACTAAAAATGTGCCTGATTCTAACCCTAACCCTAACCCTAAGCCTAACCTTAAGCTTAACCTTCGATTCTACGAAAGGGAACGCTAAACCTAACTCTAACCCTAGCACTATCCTTAAATGCTCTCGATTTTAACCCTGACGCTCAACCTAACCCTAACCCTAACGCTAACCCTAAATGCACTGAATTCTAAGCATAACTCTCACCCCAAATGTGCTCGATCCAAACCCTAACACTGAATCTTCAATTGAACACTAACCCAAAGCCTAAATACACTCGATTCTTATCCAAAATGCAATCCTGACCCTAAGTCTAAACCTAAACCTCGATTCTACCAACACAAACCTTAACCCTAATCCTAACCCTACCCCTACAACTAGCCCTAAAAGCACTTTTACCCTAATCCTCACCCTAACGCTAACACTAAAACTGTGCTTGATTCTAACCCTAACCCTCACCCTAAGCCTAACCCTAAGCCTAACCCTCGATTCTACGACAGGTAACCCTAAACCTAACTCTAAACCTAGCACTATCATTAAATGCTCTCAATTCTAACCCTGACCCTAAACCTAACCCCAACCCTAACCCTAACCCTAAACCTAACCCTAAATGTACTTAATCCTAACCATAACTCTATCCCAAAATGTGCTTCAATCTAACGCTAAAACAAAATCATCAATTTCAACACTAACCCTAAGCCTAAATGCTCTGAATTATGACCCCAAATGCTCTCCTGACCCTAAGCCTAACCCAAAACCTCGATTCTACCAACGCAAAACCTAACCCTAATCCTAACCCAACTCCTCCCCTACCCCTAAGTGCACTCAAACCCTGACCCTAACCCAACCCTAACGCTAAAAATGCTCCTGATTCTAACCCTAATCCTAACCCTAACCCTCACCCGAACACTGACCCTCGATTCTACGAAAGCTAACCCTATACCTAACTCTAACCCTAACATTATCCTTAAATGCACTCGATTCTAACCCTTACCCTAAACATAAACCTAACCCTATTCCTAATCCTAACCCGAAATGCACTGGATTCTAACCATAACTCTAACCCTAATGTGCTCGATTATAACCCTAACACTAAATCGTCAATCTCAACACTAAGCCTAACCCTAAATGCACTCGACTCTAAGCCAAAAGGCAATCCTGACCCTAAGTCTAACCCTAAACCTCGATTCTACCAACACAAACCCTAACCCTAACCCTAAGCTTAAATATAGTGGATTCTAGCCATAACTCTAACCCTAATGTGCTCGATTCTAAGTCTAACACTAAATAGTCAATCTCAACACTAACCCTAACTCTAAATGCACTCAGTTGTAACCCAAAAGGCAATCCTCACCCTACGCCTAACCCTAAACTTCGATTCTACCAACACAAACCCTAACCCTAATCCTAACCCTACCCCTACCCCTACCCCTACCCCTAAATGCACTCTAACCCTACCCCTACCCCTTACACTAACCCTAACCCTAACGAATTCTAACCAAAACTCTAACCGTAAATGTGCTCGATTCTAACCCAAACACTAAATCGTCAATTTCAACACTATCCCTAACCCTAAATGCACTTGACTCTAACGCAAAAGTCATTCCTGACCCCAAGCCCAACCCTAAACCTCGATTCTACCAACACAAACCTTAACCCTAATCCTAACCCTACTCCTACGCGTACCCCTAAATGCACTCTAAGCCATACCCTGATGAAAAGCAGACCACTAAAAATGTGCCTGATTCTAACCCTAACCCTAACCCTAAGCCTAACCTTAAGCCTAACCCTCGATTCTACGAAAGCGAACGCTAAACCTAACTCTAACCCTAGCACTATCCTTAAATGCTCTCGATTTTAACCCTGACCCTCAACCTAACCCTAACCCTAACGCTAACCCTAAATGCACTGAATTCTAAGCATAACTCTCACCCTAAATGTGCTCGATTCAAACCCTAATAGTAAATCGTCAATTTGAACACTAACCCAAAGCCTAAATACACTCGATTCTGATCCAAAATGCAATCCTGACCCTAAGCCTAAATCTAAACCTCGATTCTACCCACACAAACCTTAACCCTAATCCTAACCCTACTCCTACGCCTAGCCCTAAATGCACTCTAGGCCATATCCTGATGAAAAGCAGACCACTAAATATGTGCCTGATTCTAACCCTAACCCTCACCCTAAGCCTAACCTTAAGCCTAACCCTCGATTTTACGAAAGCGAACGCCAAACCTAACTCTAACCCTAGCACTATCCTTAAATGCTCTCGATTTTAACCCTGACCCTCAACCTAACCCTAACCCTAACGCTAACCCTAAATGCAATGAATTCTAAGCATAACTCTCACCCTAAATGTGCTCGATTCAAACCCTAACACTAAATCGTCCATTTGAACACTAACCCAAAGCCTAAATACACTCGATTCTGATCCAAAATGCAATCCTGACCCTAAGCCTAAATCTAAACCTCGATTCTACCAACACAAACCTTAACCCTAATCCTAACCCTATCCCTTCCACTAGCCCTAAAAGCACTTTAACCCTAATTCTCACCCTAACGCTAACACTAAAAGTGTACTTGATTCTAACCCTAACCCTCACCCTAAGCCTAACCCTAAGCCTAAACCTCGATACTATGAAAGCTAACCCTAAACCTAACTCTAACCCTAGCACTATCCTTCATGCTCTCGATTCTAACCCTGACCCTAAACCTAACCCTAACCGTAACCCTAACCCTAAATGCACTAAATTCTAATCATAACTCTATCCCTAAATGTGCCTGATTCTAACGCTATAACTAAATCATCAATTTCAACACTAACCCTTAGCCCAAATGCTCTCAATTATGACCACAAGTGCTCTCCTGACCCTAAGCCTAACCCAAAACCTCGATTCTATTACCGCAAACCTTAAGCCTAATCCTAACCCTGTCCCTTCCACTCGCCCTAAAAGCACTTTAACCCTAATCCTCACCCTAACGCAAACACTAAAACTGTGCTTGATTCTAACCCTAAGCCTAACCCTAAGCCTAACCCTCGATTCTACGAAAGCTAACCCTCAACTTAACTCTAACCCTTACACTATCCTTAATTCTCTCGATTCTAACCCTGACCCTAAACATAACCCTGACCCTAAATCTAACCCTAACCCTAACCCTAACCCTAAATGCACTGAATTCTAACCAAAACTCTAACCCTAAATGTGCTCGATTCTAACCCAAACACTAAATCGTCAATTTCAACACTATCCCTAACCTTAAATGCACTCGACTCTAACCCAAAAGTCATTCCTGACCCTAAGCCCAACCCTAAACCTCGATTCTACCAACACAAACCTTAACCCTAATCCTAACCCTACTCCTACGCCTACCCCTAAATGCACTCTAAGCCATACCCTGAGGAAAAGCAGACCACTAAAAATGTGCCTGATTCTAACCCTAACCCTAAGCCTAAGCCTAACCTTAAGCCTAACCCTCGATTCTACGAAAGCGAACGCTAAACCTAACTCTAACCCTAGCACTATCCTTAAATGCTCTCGATTTTAACCCTGACCCTCAACCTAACCCTAACCCTAACGCTAACCGTAAATGCACTGAATTCTAAGCATAACTCTCACCCTAAATGTGCTCGATTCAAAGCCTAACTCTAAATCTTCAATTTGAACACTAACCCAAAGCCTAAATACACTCGATTCTGATCCAGAATGCAATCCTGACCCTAAGTCTAAACCTAAACCTCGATTCTACCAACACAAACCTTAACCCTAATCCTAACCCTACCCCTACAACTAGCCCTAAAAGCACTTTTACCCTAATCCTCACCCTAACGCTAACACTAAAACTGTGCTTGATTCTAACCCTAACCCTCACCCTAAGCCTAACCCTAAGCCTAACCCTCGATTCTACGACAGGTAACCCTAAACCTAACTCTAAACCTAGCACTATCCTTAAATGCTCTCAATTCTAACCCTGACCCTAAACCTAACCCCAACCCTAACCCTAACCCTAAACCTAACCCTAAATGTACTTAATCCTAACCATAACTCTATCCCAAAATGTGCTTCAATCTAACGCTAAAACAAAATCATCAATTTCAACACTAACCCTAAGCCTAAATGCTCTGAATTATGACCCCAAATGCTCTCCTGACCCTAAGCCTAACCCAAAACCTCGATTCTACCAACGCAAAACCTAACCCTAATCCTAACCCAACTCCTCCCCTACCCCTAAGTGCACTCAAACCCTGACCCTAACCCCAACCCTAACGCTAAAAATGCTCCTGATTCTAACCCTAATCCTAACCCTAACCCTCACCCGAAAACTGACCCTCGATTCTACGAAAGCTAACCCTATACCTAACTCTAACCCTAACATTATCCTTAAATGCACTCGATTCTAACCCTTACCCTAAACATAAACCTAACCCTATCCCTAATCCTGACCCTAAATGCACTAGATTCTAATCATAACTCTAACCTTAATGTGCTCGATTATAACCCTAACACTAAATCGTCAATCTCAACACTAAGCCTAACCCTAAATGCACAAGACTCTAACCCAAAAGGCAATCCTGACCCTAATCCTAACGCAACTCCTCCCCTACCCCTAAATGCACTGAAACCCTGACCCTAACCCAAACCCTAACGCTAAAAATGCTCCTGATTCTAACCCTAATCCTAACCCTAACCCTCACCCGAACACGGACCCTCGATTCTACGAAAGCTAACCCTATACCTAACTCTAACCCCAACACTATCCTTAAATGCACTCGATTCTAACCCTCACCCTAAACATAAACCTAACCCTATCCCTCATCCTAACCCTAAATGCACTGGATTCTAACCATAACTGTAACCCTAATGTGCTCGATTATAACCCTAACACTAAATCGTCTATCTCAACACTAAGCCTAACCCTAAATGCACTCGACTCTAACCCAAAAGGCAATCCTGACCCTAAGCCTAAGCCTGAACCTCGATTCTACCAACACAAACCCTAACCCTAACCCTAAGCTTAAATATAGTGGATTCTTGCCATAACTCTAACCCTAATGTGCTCGAATCTAAGTCTAACACTAAATCGTCAATCTCAACACTAACCCTAACTCTAAATGCACTCAGTTGTAAACCAAAAGGCAATCCTCACCCTACGCCTAACCCTAAACTTCGATTCTACCAACACAAACCCTAACCTTAATCCTACCCCTACCCCTACCCCTACCCCTAAATGCACTCTAACCCTACCCCTACCCCTTACACTAACCCTAACCCTAACGAATTCTAACCAAAACTCTAACCCTAAATGTGCTCGATTCTAACCCAAACACTAAATCGTCAATTTCAACACTATCCCTAACCCTAAATGCACTCGACTCTAACCCAAAAGTCATTCCTGTCCCCAAGCCCAACCCTAAACCTCGATTCTACCAACACAAACCTTAACCCTAATCCTATCCCTACTACTACGCCTACCCCTAAATGCACTCTAAGCCATACCCTGAGGAAAAGCAGACCACTAAAAATGTGCCTGATTCTAACCCTAACCCTAACCCTAAGCCTAACCTTAAGCTTAACCTTCGATTCTACGAAAGGTCACGCTAAACCTAACTCTAACCCTAGCACTATCCTTAAATGCTCTCGATTTTAACCCTGACGCTCAACCTAACCCTAACCCTAACGCTAACCCTAAATGCACTGAATTCTAAGCATAACTCTCACCCCAAATGTGCTCGATCCAAACCCTAACACTGAATCTTCAATTTGAACACTAACCCAAAGCCTAAATACACTCGATTCTTATCCAAAATGCAATCCTGACCCTAAGTCTAAACCTAAACCTCGATTCTACCAACACAAACCTTAACCCTAATCCTAACCCTACCCCTACAACTAGCCCTAAAAGCACTTTAACCCTAATCCTCACTCTAACGCTAACACTAAAACTGTGCTTGATTCTAACCCTAACCCTCACCCTAAGCCTAACCCTAAGCCTAACCCTCGATTCTACGACAGGTAACCCTAAACCTAACTCTAAACCTAGCACTATCCTTAAATGCTCTCAATTCTAACCCTGACCCTAAACCTAACCCCAACCCTAACCCTAACCCTAAACCTAACCCTAAATGTACTTAATCCTAACCATAACTCTATCCCAAAATGTGCTTCAATCTAACGCTAAAACAAAATCATCAATTTCAACACTAACCCTAAGCCTAAATGCTCTGAATTATGACCCCAAATGCTCTCCTGACCCTAAGCCTAACCCAAAACCTCGATTCTACCAACGCAAAACCTAACCCTAATCCTAACCCAACTCCTCCCCTACCCCTAAGTGCACTCAAACCCTGACCCTAACCCCAACCCTAACGCTAAAAATGCTCCTGATTCTAACCCTAATCCTAACCCTAACCCTCACCCCGAACACTGACCCTCGATTCTACGAAAGCTAACCCTATACCTAACTCTAACCCTAACATTATCCTTAAATGCACTCGATTCTAACCCTTACCCTAAACATAAACCTAACCCTATTCCTAATCCTAACCCTAAATGCACTGGATTCTAACCATAACTCTAACCCTAATGTGCTCGATTATAACCCTAACACTAAATCGTCAATCTCAACACTAAGCCTAACCCTAAATGCACTCGACTCTAAGCCAAAAGGCAATCCTGACCCTAAGTCTAACCCTAAACCTCGATTCTACCAAGACAAACCCTAACGCAAACCCTAAGCTTAAATATAGTGCATTCTAGCCATAACTCTAACCCTAATGTGCTCGATTCTAAGTCTAACACTAAATAGTCAATCTCAACACTAACCCTAACTCTAAATGCACTCAGTTGTAACCCAAAAGGCAATCCTCACCCTACGCCTAACCCTAAACTTCGATTCTACCAACACAAACCCTAACCCTAATCCTAACCCTACCCCTACCCCTACCCCTACCCCTAAATGCACTCTAACCCTACCCCTACCCCTTACACTAACCCTAACCCTAACGAATTCTAACCAAAACTCTAACCCTAAATGTGCTCGATTCTAACCCAAACACTAAATCGTCAATTTCAACACTATCCCTAACCCTAAATGCACTTGACTCTAACGCAAAAGTCATTCCTGACCCCAAGCCCAACCCTAAACCTCGATTCTACCAACACAAACCTTAACCCTAATCCTAACCCTACTCCTACGCGTACCCCTAAATGCACTCTAAGCCATACCCTGATGAAAAGCAGACCACTAAAAATGTGCCTGATTCTAACCCTAACCCTAATCCTAAGCCTAAACTTAAGCTTACCCCTCGATTCTACGAAAGCGAACGCTAAACCTAACTCTAACCCTAGCACTATCCTTAAATGCTCTCGATTTTAACCCTGACCCTCAACCTAACCCTAACCCTAACGCTAACCCTAAATGCACTGAATTCTAAGCATAACTCTCACCCTAAATGTGCTCGATTCAAACCCTAATAGTAAATCGTCAATTTGAACACTAACCCAAAGCCTAAATACACTCGATTCTGATCCAAAATGCAATCCTGACCCTAAGCCTAAATCTAAACCTCGATTCTACCAACACAAACCTTAACCCTAATCCTAACCCTACTCCTACGCCTAGCCCTAAATGCACTCTAGGCCATATCCTGATGAAAAGCAGACCACTAAATATGTGCCTGATTCTAACCCTAACCCTCACCCTAAGCCTAACCTTAAGCCTAACCCTCGATTTTACGAAAGCGAACGCCAAACCTAACTCTAACCCTAGCACTATCCTTAAATGCTCTCGATTTTAACCCTGACCCTCAACCTAACCCTAACCGTAACGCTAACCCTAAATGCACTGAATTCTAAGCATAACTCTCACCCTAAATGTGCTCGATTCAAACCCTAACACTAAATCGTCCATTTGAACACTAACCCAAAGCCTAAATACACTCGATTCTGATCCAAAATGCAATCCTGACCCTAAGCCTAAATCTAAACCTCGATTCTACCAACACAAACCTTAACCCTAATCCTAACCCTATCCCTTCCACTAGCCCTAAAAGCACTTTAACCCTAATCCTCACTCTAACGCTAACACTAAAACTGTGCTTGATTCTAACCCTAACCCTCACCCTAAGCCTAACCCTAAGCCTAAACCTCGATACTATGAAAGCTAACCCTAAACCTAACTCTAACCCTAGCACTATCCTTCATGCTCTCGATTCTAACCCTGACCCTAAACCTAACCCTAACCGTAACCCTAACCCTAAATGCACTGAATTCTAATCATAACTCTATCCCTAAATGTGCCTGATTCTAACGCTATAACTAAATCGTCAATTTGAACACTAACCCTTAGCCCAAATGCTCTCAATTATGACCACAAATGCTCTCCTGACCCTAAGCCTAACCCAAAACCTCGATTCTACTACCGCAAACCTTAAGCCTAATCCTAACCCTGTCCCTTCCACTCGCCCTAAAAGCACTTTAACCCTAATCCTCACCCTAACGCAAACACTAAAACTGTGCTTGATTCTAACCCTAACCCCCACCCTAAGCCTAACCCTAAGCCTAACCCTCGATTCTACGAAAGCTAACCCTCAACTTAACTCTAACCCTTACACTATCCTTAATTCTCTCGATTCTAACCCTGACCCTAAACATAACCCTGACCCTAAATCTAACCCTAACCCTAACCCTAACCCTAAATGCACTGAATTCTAACCAAAACTGTAACCCTAAATGTGCTCGATTCTAACCCAAACACTAAATCGTCAATTTCAACACTATCCCTAACCTTAAATGCACTCGACTCTAACCCAAAAGTCATTCCTGACCCTAAGCCCAACCCTAAACCTCGATTCTACCAACACAAACCTTAACCCTAATCCTTACCCTACTCCTACGCCTAGCCCTAAATGCACTCTAAGCCATACCCTGATGAATAGCAGACCACTAAAAATGTGCCTGATTCTAACCCTAACCCTAACCCTAAGCCTAACCTTAAGCCTAACCCTCGATTCTACGAAATCGAACGCTAAACCTAACTCTAACCCTAGCACTATCCTTAAATGCTCTCGATTTTAACCCTGACCCTCAACCTAACCCTAACGCTAACGCTAACCCTAAATGCACTGAATTCTAAGCATAACTCTCACCCTAAATGTGATCGATTCAAAGCCTAACTCTAAATCTTCAATTTGAACACTAACCCAAAGCCTAAATACACTAGATTCTGATCCAAAATGCAATCCTGACCCTAAGCCTAAACCTAAACCTCGATTCTACCAACACAAACCTTAACCCAAATCCTAACCCTATCCCTTCCACTAGCCCTAAAAGCACTTTAACCCTAATCCTCACCCTAACGCTAACACTAAAACTGTGCTTGATTCTAACCCTAACCCTCACCCTAAGCCTAACCCTAAGCCTAAACCTCGATTCTACTAAAGCTAACCCTCAACCTAACTCTAACCCTAGCACTATCCTTAATGCTCTCGATTCTAACCCTGACCCTAAACCTAACCCTCACCCTAACCCTAACCCTAAATGCACTGAATTCTAATCATAACTCTATCCCTAAATGTGCCTGATTCTAACGCTATAACTAAATCATCAAATTCAACACTAGCCCTAAGCCCAAATGCTCTGAATTATGACCCCAAATGCTCTCCTGACCCTAAGCCTAACCCAAAACCTCGATTCTACCAACAGAAACCCTAACCCTAATCCTAACCCAACTCCTCCCCTACCCCTAAATGCACTCAAACCCTGATCCTAACCCCAGTCCTAACGCTAAAAATGCTCCTGATTCTAACCCTAATCCTTACCCTAACCCTCACCCGAACACTGACCCTCGATTCTACGAAAGCTAACCCTATACCTAACTCTAACCCTAACACTATCCTTAAATGCACTCGATTCTAACCCTCAGCCTAAACAAAAACCTAACCCTATCCCTAATCCTAAGCCTAAATGCACTGGATTCTACCCATAACTTTAACCCTAATGTGCTCGATTACAACCCTCACATTAAATCGTCAATCTCAACACTAAACGTAACCCTAAACCTCGATTCTACCAACACAAACCCTAAACCTAACCCTAAGCTTATATATAGGGAATTCTAACCATAACTCTAACACTAATGTGCTCGACTATAACCCTAACACTAAATCGTCAATCTCAACACTAAGCCTAAAACTAACTGCACTCGACTCTAACCCAAAAGGTAATCCTGACCCTAAGCCTAACCCTAAATCTCGATTTTACCAACACAAACCCTAACCCTAACCCTAACCTTAAATATAGTGGATTCTAGCCATAACTCTAACCCTACTGTGCTCGATTCCAAGTCTAACACTAAATCGTCAATCTCAACACTAACCCTAACTCTAAATGCACTCAGTTGTAACCCAAAAGGCAATACTCACGCTACACCTAACCCTAAACTTCGATTCTACCAACACAAACCCTAACCCTAATCCTAACCCTACCCCTACCCCAACCCCTAAATGCACTCTAACCCTACCCTACCCCTTACACTAACCCTAACCCTAACGAATTCTAACCAAAACTCTAACCCTAAATGTGCTCGATTCAAACCCTAACACTAAATCGTCCATTTGAACACTAACCCAAAGCCTAAATACACTCGATTCTGATCCAAAATGCAATCCTGACCCTAAGCCTAAAAATAAACCTCGGTTCTACCAACACAAACCTTAACCCTAATCCTAACCCTATCCCTTCCACTAGCCCTAAAAGCACTTTAACCCTAATCCTCACCCTAACGCTAACACTAAAACTGTGCTTGATTCTAACCCTAACCCTCACCCTAAGCCTCACCCTAAGCCTAACCCTCGATTCTACGAAAGCTAACGCTAAACCTAACTCTAACCGTAGCACTATCCTTAATGCTCTCGATTCTAACCCTGACCCTAAACCTAACCTTAACCCTAACCCTAACCGTAAATGCACTGAATTCTAATCATAACTCTATCCCTAAATGTGCCTGATTCTAACGCTATAACTAAATCATGAATTTCAACACTAACCCTAAGCCCAAATGCTCTGAATTATGACCCCAAATGCTCTCCTGACCCTAAGCATAACCCAAAACCTCGATTCTACCAACACAAACCCTAACCCTAATCCTAACGCAACTCCTCCCCTACCCCTAAATGCACTCAAACCCTGACCCTAACCCCAACCCTAACGCTAAAAATGCTCCTGATTCTAACCCTAATCCTAACCCTAACCCTCACCCGAACACTGACCCTCGATTCTACGAAAGCTAACCCTATACCTAACTCTAACCCCAACACTATTCTTAAATGCACTCGATTCTAACCCTCACCCTAAACATAAACCTAACCCTATCCCTAATCCTGACCCTAAATGCACTGGATTCTAACCATAACTCTAACCTTAATGTGCTCGATTATAACCCTAACACTAAATCGTCAATCTCAACACTAAGCCTAACCCTAAATGCACAAGACTCTAACCCAAAAGGCAATCCTGACCCTAATCCTAACGCAACTCCTCCCCTACCCCTAAGTGCACTCAAACTCTGACCCTAACCCCAACCCTAACGCTAAAAATGCTCCTGATTCTAACCCTAATCCTAACCCTAACCCTCACCCGAACACTGATCCTCGATTCTACGAAAGCTAACCCTATACCTAACTCTAACCCTAACATTATCCTTAAATGCACTCGATTCTAACCCTTACCCTAAACATAAACCTAACCCTATTCCTAATCCTAACCCGAAATGCACTGGATTCTAACCATAACTCTAACCCTAATGTGCTCGATTATACCCCTAACACTAAATCGTCAATCTCAACACTAAGCCTAACCCTAAATGCACTCGACTCTAAGCCAAAACGCAATCCTGACCCTAAGTCTAAGCCTAAACATCGATTCTACCAACACAAACCCTAACCCTAACCCTAAGCTTAAATATAGTGGATTCTAGCCATAACTCTAACCCTAATGTGCTCGATTCTAAGTCTAACACTAAATAGTCAATCTCAACACTAACCCTAACTCTAAATGCACTCAGTTGTAACCCAAAAGGCAATCCTCACCCTACGCCTAACCCTAAACTTCGATTCTACCAACACAAACCCTAACCCTAATCCTAACCCTACCCCTACCCCTACCCCTACCCCTAAATGCACTCTAACCCTACCCCTACCCCTTACACTAACCCTAACCCTAACGAATTCTAACCAAAACTCTAACCGTAAATGTGCTCGATTCTAACCCAAACACTAAATCGTCAATTTCAACACTATCCCTAACCCTAAATGCACTTGACTCTAACGCAAAAGTCATTCCTGACCCCAAGCCCAACCCTAAACCTCGATTCTACCAACACAAACCTTAACCCTAATCCTAACCCTACTCCTACGCGTACCCCTAAATGCACTCTAAGCCATACCCTGATGAAAAGCAGACCACTAAAAATGTGCCTGATTCTAACCCTAACCCTAACCCTAAGCCTAACCTTAAGCCTAACCCTCGATTCTACGAAAGCGAACGCTAAACCTAACTCTAACCCTAGCATTATCCTTAAATGCTCTCGATTTTAACCCTGACCCTCAACCTAACCCTAACCCTAACGCTAACCCTAAATGCACTGAATTCTAAGCATAACTCTCACCCTAAATGTGCTCGATTCAAACCCTAATAGTAAATCGTCAATTTGAACACTAACCCAAAGCCTAAATACACTCGACTCTGATCCAAAATGCAATCCTGACCCTAAGCCTAAATATAAACCTCGATTCTACCAACACAAACCTTAACCCTAATCCTAACCCTATTCCTACGCCTACCCCTAAATGCACTCTAGGCCATATCCTGATGAAAAGCAGACCACTAAATATGTGCCTGATTCTAACCCTAACCCTCACCCTAAGCCTAACCTTAAGCCTAACCCTCGATTTTACGAAAGCGAAAGCCAAACCTAACTCTAACCCTAGCACTATCCTTAAATGCTCTCGATTTTAACCCTGACCCTCAACCTAACCCTAACCCTAACGCTAACCCTAAATGCACTGAATTCTAAGCATAACTCTCACCCTAAATGTGCTCGATTCAAACCCTAACACTAAATCGTCAATTTGAACACTAACCCAAAGCCTAAATACACTTGATTCTGATCCAAAATGCAATCCTGACCCTAAGCCTAAACCTAAACCTCGATTCTACCAACACAAACCTTAACCCTAATCCTAACCCTATACCTTCCACTAGCCCTAAAAGCACTTTAACCCTAATCCTCACCCTAACGCTAACACTAAAACTGTGCTTGATTCTAACCCTAACCCTCACCCTAAGCCTAACCCTAAGCCTAAACCTCGATACTATGAAAGCTAACCCTAAACCTAACTCTAACCCTAGCACTATCCTTCATGCTCTCGATTCTAACCCTGACCCTAAACCTAACCCTAACCGTAACCCTAACCCTAAATGCACTGAATTCTAATCATAACTCTATCCCTAAATGTGCCTGATTCTAACGCTATAACTAAATCATCAATTTCAACACTAACCCTTAGCCCAAATGCTCTCAATTATGACCACAAATGCTCTCCTGACCCTAAGCCTAACCCAAAACCTCGATTCTACTACCGCAAACCTTAAGCCTAATCCTAACCCTGTCCCTTCCACTCGCCCTAAAAGCACTTTAACCCGAATCCTCACCCTAACGCAAACACTAAAACTGTGCTTGATTCTAACCCTAACCCCCACCCTAAGCCTAACCCTAAGCCTAACCCTCGATTCTACGAAAGCTAACCCTCAACTTAACTCTAACCCTTACACTATCCTTAATTCTCTCGATTCTAACCCTGACCCTAAACATAACCCTGACCCTAAATCTAACCCTAACCCTAACCCTAACCCTAAATGCACTGAATTCTAACCAAAACTCTAACCCTAAAGGTGCTCGATTCTAACCCAAACACTAAATCGTCAATTTCAACACTATCCCTAACCTTAAATGCACTCGACTCTAACCCAAAAGTCATTCCTGACCCTAAGCCCAACCCTAAACCTCGATTCTACCAACACAAACCTTAACCCTAATCCTAACCCTACTCCTACGCCTAGCCCTAAATGCACTCTAAGCCATACCCTGATGAAAAGCAGACCACTAAAAATGTGCCTGATTCTAACCCTAACCCTAACCCTAAGCCTAACCTTAAGCCTAACCCTCGATTCTACGAAAGCGAACGCTAAACCTTACTCTAACCCTAGCACTATCCTTAAATGCTCTCGATTTTAACCCTGACCCTCAACCTAACCCTAACGCTAACGCTAACCCTAAATGCACTGAATTCTAAGCATAACTCTCACCCTAAATGTGCTCGATTCAAAGCCTAACTCTAAATCTTCAATTTGAACACTAACCCAAAGCCTAAATACACTCGATTCTGATCCAAAATGCAATCCTGACCCTAAGCCTAAACCTAAACCTCGATTCTACCAACACAAACCTTAACCCTAATCCTAACCCTATCCCTTCCACTAGCCCTAAAAGCACTTTAACCCTAATCCTCACCCTAACGCTAACACTAAAACTGTGCTTGATTCTAACCCTGACCCTCACCCTAAGCCTAACACTAAGCCTAACCCTCGATTCTACTAAAGCTAACCCTCAACCTAACTCTAACCCTAGCACTATCCTTAATGCTCTCGATTCTAACCCTGACCCTAAACCTAACCCTCACCCTAACCCTAACCCTAAATGCACTGAATTCTAATCATAACTCTATCCCTAAATGTGCCTGATTCTAACGCTATAACTAAATCATCAAATTCAACACTAACCCTAAGCCCAAATGCTCTGAATTATGACCCCAAATGCTCTCCTGACCCTAAGCCTAACCCAAAACCTCGATTCTACCAACAGAAACCCTAACCCTAATCCTAACCCAACTCCTCCCCTACCCCTAAATGCACTCAAACCCTGATCCTAACCCCAGTCCTAACGCTAAAAATGCTCCTGATTCTAACCCTAATCCTTACCCTAACCCTCACCCGAACACTGACCCTCGATTCTATGAAAGCTAACCCTATACCTAACTCTAACCCTAACACTATCCTTAAATGCACTCGATTCTAACCCTCAGCCTAAACAAAAACCTAACCCTATCCCTAATCCTAAGCCTAAATGCACTGGATTCTACCCATAACTCTAACCCTAATGTGCTCGATTACAACCCTCACATTAAATCGTCAATGTCAACACTAAACCTAACCCTAAACCTCGATTCTACCAACACAAACCCTAAACCTAACCCTAAGCTTATATATAGTGAATTCTAACCATAACTCTAACCCTAATGTGCTCCACTATAACCCTAACACTAAATCGTCAATCTCAACACTAAGCCTAAAACTAACTGCACTCGACTCTAACCCAAAAGGCAATCCTGACCCTAAGCCTAACCTTAAATCTCGATTCTACCAACACAAACCCTAACCCTAACCCTAAGCTTAAATATAGTGGATTCTAGCCATAACTCTAACCCTACTGTGCTCGATTCCAAGTCTAACACTAAATCGTCAATCTCAACACTAACCCTAACTCTAAATGCACTCAGTTGTAACCCAAAAGGCAATAATCACGCTACACCTAACCCTAAAATTCGATTCTACCAACACAAACCCTAACCCTAATCCTAACCCTACCCCTACCCCAACCCCTAAATGCACTCTAACCCTACCCTACCCCTTACAGTAACCCTAACCCTAACGAATTCTAACCAAAACTCTAACCCTAAATGTGCTCGATTCTAACCCAAACACTAAATCGTCAATTTCAACACTATCCCTAACCCTAAATGCACTCGACTCTAACCCAAAAGTCATTCCTGACCCCAAGCCCAACCCTAAACCTCGATTCTACCAACACAAACCTTAACCCTAATCCTAACCCTACTCCTACGCCTACCCCTAAATGCACTCTAAGCCATACCCTGATGAAAAGCAGACCACTAAAAATGTGCCTGATTCTAACCCTAACCCTCATCCCAAGCCTAACCTTAAGCCTAACCCTCGATTTTACGAAAACGAACGCCAAACCGAACTCTAACCCTAGCACTATCCTTAAATGCTCTCCATTTTAACCCTGACCCTCAACCTAACCCTAACCCTAACGCTAACCCTAAATGCACTGAATTCTAAGCATAACTCTCACCCTAAATGTGCTCTATTCAAACCCTGACACTAAATCGTCAATTTGAACACTAACCCAAAGCCTAAATGCACTCGATTCTGATCCAAAATGCAATCCTGACCCTAAGCCTAAATCTAAACCTCGATTCTACCAACACAAACCTCAACCCTAATCCTAACCCTATCCCTTCCACTAGCCCTAAAAGCACTTTAACCCTAATCCTCACCCTAACGCTAACACTAAAACTGTGCTTGATTCTAACCCTAACCCTCACCCTAAGCCTAACCCTAAGCCTAAACCTCGATACTATGAAAGCTAACCCTAAACCTAACTCTAACCCTAGCACTATCCTTCATGCTCTCGATTCTAACCCTGACCCTAAACCTAACCCTAACCGTAACCCTAACCCTAAATGCACTAAATTCTAATCATAACTCTATCCCTAAATGTGCCTGATTCTAACGCTATAACTAAATCATCAATTTCAACACTAACCCTTAGCCCAAATGCTCTCAATTATGACCACAAATGCTCTCCTGACCCTAAGCGTAACCCAAAACCTCGATTCTATTACCGCAAACCTTAAGCCTAATCCTAACCCTGTCCCTTCCACTCGCCCTAAAAGCACTTTAACCCTAATCCTCACCCTAACGCAAACACTAAAACTGTGCTTGATTCTAACCCTAACCCCCACCCTAAGCCTAACCCTAAGCCTAACCCTCGATTCTACGAAAGCTAACCCTCAACTTAACTCTAACCCTTACACTAGCCTTAATTCTCTCGATTCTAACCCTGACCCTAAACATAACCCTGACCCTAAATCTAACCCTAACCCTAACCCTAACCCTAAATGCACTGAATTCTAACCAAAACTCTAACCTTAAATGTGCTCGATTCTAACCCAAACACTAAATCGTCAATTTCAACACTATCCCTAACCTTAAATGCACTCGACTCTAACCCAAAAGTCATTCCTGACCCTAAGCCCAACCCTAAACCTCGATTCTACCAACACAAACCTTAACCCTAATCCTAACCCTACTCCTACGCCTACCCCTAAATGCACTCTAAGCCATACCCTGAGGAAAAGCAGACCACTAAAAATATGCCTGATTCTAACCCTAACCCTAACCCTAAGCCTAACCTTAAGCCTAACCCTCGATTCTACGAAAGCGAACGCTAAACCTAACTCTAACGTTAGCACTATCCTTAAATGCTCTCGATTTTAACCCTGACCCTCAACCTAACCCTAACCCTAACGCTAACCCTAAATGCACTGAATTCTAAGCATAACTCTCACCCTAAATGTGCTCGATTCAAACCCTAACACTAAATCGTTCATTTGAACACTAACCCGAAGCCTAAATACACTCGATTCTGATTCAAAATGCAATCCTGACCCTAAGCCTAAATCTAAACCTCGATTCTACCAACACAAACCTTAACCCTAATCCTAACCCTATTCCTTCCACTACCCCTAAAAGCACTTTAATCCTAATCCTCACCCTAACGCTAACACTAAAACTGTGCTTGATTCTAACCCTAACCCTCACCCTAAGCCTAACCCTAAGCCTAACCCTCGATTCTACGAAAGCTAACCCTAAACCTAACTCTAACCCTAGCACTATCCTTAATGCACTCGATTCTAACCCTCACCCTAAACCTAACCCTAACCCTAACCCTAACCCTAAATGCACTGAATTCTAATCATAACTCTATCCCTAAATGTGCCTGATTCTAACGCTATAACTAAATCATCAATTTCAACACTAACCCTAAGCCCAAATGCTCTGAATTATGACCCCAAATGCTCTCCTGACCCTAAGCCTAACCCAAAACCTCGATTCCACCAACACAAACCCTAACCCTAATCCTAACCCAACTCCTCCCCTACCCCTAAATGCACTGAAACCCTGACCCTGACCCCAACCCTAACGCTAAAAATGCTCCTCATTCTAACCCTAATCCTAACCCTAACCCTCACCCGAACACTGACCCTCGATTCTACGAAAGCTAACCCTATACCTAACTCTAACCCCAACACTATCCTTAAATGCACTGGATTCTAACCATAACTCTAACCCTAATGTGCTCGATTATAACCCTAACACTAAATCGTCAATCTCAACACTAAGCCTAACCCTAAATGCACTCGACTCTAACCCAAAAGGCAATCCTGAGCCTAAGCCTAACCCTAAACCTCGATTCTACCAACCCAAACCCTAACCCTAACCCTAAGCTTAAATATAGTGGATTCTAGCCATAACTCTATCCCTAATGTGCTCGATTCTAAGTCTAACACTAAATCGTCAATCTCAACACTAACCCTAACTCTAAATGCACTCAGTTGTAACCCAAAAGGCAATCCTCACCCTACGCCTAGCCCTAATCTTCGATTCTACCAACACAAACCCTAACCCTAATCCTAACCCTAGCCCTAGCCCTACCCCTAAATGTACTCTAACCCTAACCCTACCCCTTACACTAACCCTAACTCTAACGAATTCTAACCAAAACTCTAACCCTGAATGTGCTCGATTCTAACCCAAAAACTAAATCGTCAATTTCAACACTATCCCTAACCCTAAATGCACTCGACTCTAACACAAAAGTCATTCCTGACCCCAAGCCCAACCCTAAACCTCGATTCTACCAACACAAACCTTAACCCTAATCCTAACCCTACTCCTATGCCTACCCCTAAATGCACTCTAAGCCATACTCTGATGAAAAGCAGACCACTAAAAATGTGCCTGATTCTAACCCTAACCCTAACCCTAAGCCTAACCTTAAGCCTAACCCTCGATTCTACGAAAGCGAACGCTAAACCTAACTCTAACCCTAGCACTATCCTTAAATGCTCTCGATTTTCACCCTGACCCTCAACCTAACCCTAACCCTAACGCTAACCCTAAATGCACTGAATTCTAAGCATAACTCTCACCCTAAATGTGCTCGATTCAAACCCTAACACTAAATCGTTCATTTGAACACTAACCCGAAGCCTAAATACACTCGATTCTGATTCAAAATGCAATCCTGACCCTAAGCCTAAATCTAAACCTCGATTCTACCAACACAAACCTTAACCCTAATCCTAACCCTATTCCTTCCACTACCCCTAAAAGCACTTTAATCCTAATCCCCACCCTAACGCTAACACTAAAACTGTGCTTGATTCTAACCCTAACCCTCACCCTAAGCCTAACCCTAAGCCTAACCCTCGATTCTACGAAAGCTAACCCTAAACCTAACTCTAACCCTAGCACTATCCTTAATGCACTCGATTCTAACCCTCACCCTAAACCTAACCCTAAACCTAACCCTAAATGCAATGAATTCTAATCATAACTCTATCCCTAAATGTGCCTGATTCTAACGCTATAACTAAATCATCAATTTCAACACTAACCCTAAGCCCAAATGCTCTGAATTATGACCCCAAATGCTCTCCTGACCCTAAGCCTAACCCAAAACCTCGATTCCACCAACACAAACCCTAACCCTAATCCTAACCCAACTCCTCCCCTACCCCTAAATGCACTCAAACCCTGACCCTGACCCCAACCCTAACGCTAAAAATGCTCCTCATTCTAACCCTAATCCTAACCCTAACCCTCACCCGAACACTGACCCTCGATTCTACGAAAGCTAACCCTATACCTAACTCTAACCCCAACACTATCCTTAAATGCACTGGATTCTAACCATAACTCTAACCCTAATGTGCTCGATTATAACCCTAACACTAAATCGTCAATCTCAACACTAAGCCTAACCCTAAATGCACTCGACTCTAACCCAAAAGGCAATCCTGAGCCTAAGCCTAACCCTAAACCTCGATTCTACCAACCCAAACCCTAACCCTAACCCTAAGCTTAAATATAGTGGATTCTAGCCATAACTCTATCCCTAATGTGCTCGATTCTAAGTCTAACACTAAATCGTCAATCTCAACACTAACCCTAACTCTAAATGCACTCAGTTGTAACCCAAAAGGCAATCCTCACCCTACGCCTAGCCCTAATCTTCGATTCTACCAACACAAACCCTAACCCTAATCCTAACCCTAGCCCTAGCCCTACCCCTAAATGTACTCTAACCCTAACCCTACCCCTTACACTAACCCTAACTCTAACGAATTCTAACCAAAACTCTAACCCTGAATGTGCTCGATTCTAACCCAAAAACTAAATCGTCAATTTCAACACTATCCCTAACCCTAAATGCACTCGACTCTAACACAAAAGTCATTCCTGACCCCAAGCCCAACCCTAAACCTCGATTCTACCAACACAAACCTTAACCCTAATCCTAACCCTACTCCTATGCCTACCCCTAAATGCACTCTAAGCCATACTCTGATGAAAAGCAGACCACTAAAAATGTGCCTGATTCTAACCCTAACCCTAACCCTAAGCCTAACCTTAAGCCTAACCCTCGATTCTACGAAAGCGAACGCTAAACCTAACTCTAACCCTAGCACTATCCTTAAATGCTCTCGATTTTAACCCTGACCCTCAACCTAACCCTAACCCTAACGCTAACCCTAAATGCAATGAATTCTAAGCATAACTCTCACCCTAAATGTGCTCGATTCAAACCCTAACACTAAATCGTCAATTTGAACACTAACCCAAAGCCTAAATACACTCGATTCTGATCCAAAATGCAATCCTGACCCTAAGCCTAAACCTAAACCTCGATTCTACCAACACAAACCTTAACTCTAATCCTAACCCTATTCCTTCCACTAGCCCTAAAAGCACTTTAACCCTAATCCTCACCCTAATGCTAACACTAAAACTGTGCTTGACTCTAACCCTAACGCTCACCCTAAGTCTAACCCTAAGCCTAACCCTAAGCCTAACCCTCGATTCTACGAAAGCTAACCCTAAACCTAACTCTAACCCTAGCACTATCCTTAATGCTCTCGATTCTTACCCTAACCCTAACACTAACCCTAACCCTAACCCTAAATGCAGTGAATTCTAATCGTAACTCTATCCCTAAATGTGCCTGATTCTAACGCTATAACTAAATCATCAATTTCAACATTAACCCTAAGCCCAAATGATCTGAATTATGACCCCAAATGCTCTGCTGACCCTAAGCCTAACCCAAAATCTCCATTCTACCAACACAAACCCTAACCCTAATCCTAACCCAACTCCTCCCCTAGCCCTAAATGCACTCAAACCCTCACCCTAACCAAAACCCTAACGCTAAAAATGCTCCTGATTATAACCGTAATCCTAACCCTAACCCTCACCCGAACACTGACCCTCGATTCTACGAAAGCTAACCCTATACATAACTCTACCCCTAACTCTATCCTTAAATGCACTCGATTCTAACCCTCACCCTAAACATAAACCTAACCCTATCCCTAATCCTCACCCTAAATGCACTGGATTCTAACCATAACTCTAACCTTAATGTACTCGATTATAACCCTAACACTAAATCGTCAATCTCAACACTAAGCCTAACCCTAAATGCACTCGACTCTAACCCAAAAGGCAATCCTGACCCTAATCCTGACCCAAGTCCTCCCCTACCCCTAAATGCACTAAAACCCTGACCCTAACCCCAACCCTAACGCCAAAAATGCTCCTGATTCTAACCCTAATCCTAACCCTAACCCTCACCCGAACACTGACCCTCGATTCTACGAAAGCTAACCCTATACCTAACTCTAACCCTAACACTATCCTTAAATGCTCTCCATTCTAATCCTGACCCTAATAAACCTAACCCTAACGCTACGCTTATATATAGCGGATGCTAACCATAACTCTAACCCTAATGTGCTCGATTCTAAGTCTAACACTAAATCGTCAATCTCAACACTAACCCTAACTCTCAATGCACTCAGTTGTAACGTAAAAGGCAATCCTCACCCAACGCCTAACCCTAAACTTCGATTCTACCAACACAAACCCTAACCTTAATCCTAACCCTACCCTTACCCCTACCCCTATATGCACTCTAACCCTACCCTACCCCTTAAACTAACCCTAACCCTAACGAATTCTAACCAAAACTCTAACCCTAAATGTGCTCGATTCTAACCCAAACACTAAATCGTCAATTTCAACACTATCCCTAACCCTAAATGCACTCGACTCTAACCCAAAAGCCATTCCTGACCCTAAGCCTAACCCTAAACCTCGATTCTACCAACACAAACCCTAACCCTAATCCTAACCCAACTCCTCCCCTACCCCTAAATGGACTCAAACCCTGAGCCTAACCCCAACCCTAACGCTAAAAATGCTCCTGATTCTAACCCTAATCCTAACCCTAACCCTCACCCGAACACTGACCCTCGATTCTACGAAAGCTAACCCTATACCTAACTCTAACCCTAACACTATCCTTAAATGCACTCGATTCTAACCCTCACCCTAAACGTAAACCTAACCCTATCCCTAATCCTAACCCTAAATGCACTGGATTCTAACCATAACTCTAACCCTAATGTGCTCGATTATAACCCTAACACTAAATCGTCAATCTCAACACTAAGCCTAACCCTAAATGCACTCGACTCTAACCAAAAAGGCAATCCTGACCCTAAGCCTAAACCTAAACCTCGATTCTACCAACACAAACCCTAACCCTAACCCTAAGCCTAAATATAGTGGATTCTAACCATAATTCTAACCCTAATGTTCTCGATTCGAAGTCTAACACTAAATCGTCAATCTCAACACTAACCCTAACTCTAAATGCACTCAGTTGTAACCCAAAAGGCAATTCTCACCCTACGCCTAACCCTAAACCTCGATTCTACCACCACAAACCCTAACCCTAATCCTAACCCTACCCCTACGCCTACCCCTAAATGCACTCTAAGCCATACCCTGATGTAAAGCAGACCGCTAAAAATGTGCCTGATTCTAACCCTATCCCTAACCCTAAGCCTAACCTTAAGCCTAACCCTCGATTCTACGAAAGCGAACGCTAAACCTAACTCTAACCCTAGCACTATTCTTAAATGCTCTCGATTTTAACCCTGACCCTCAACCTAACCCTAACCGTAACGCTAACCCTAAATGCACTGAATTCTAAGCATAACTCTCACACCAAATGTGCTCGATTCAAACCCTAACACTAAATCGTCCATTTGAACACTAACCGAAAGCCTAAGTACACTCGATTCTTATCCAAAATGCAATCCTGACCCTAAGCCTAAACCTAAACCTCGATTCTACCAACACAAACCTTAACCCTAATCCTAACTCTATTCCTTCCACTAGCCCTAAAAGCACTTTAACCCTAATCCTCGCCCTAGCGCTAACACTAAAGCTGTGCTTGATTCTAACCCTAACCCTCACCCTAAACCTAACCCTAAGGCTAACCCTCGATTCTACGAAAGCTAACCCTCAACGTAACTCTAACCCTAGCACTATCCTTAATGCTCTCGATTCTAACCCTGACCCTAAACCTAACACTAACCCTAACCCTAACCCTAAATGCACTGAATTCTAATCATAACTCTATCCCTAAATGTGCCTGATTCTAACGCTATAACTAAATCAATTTCAACACTAACTCTAAGCCCAAATGCTCTGAATTATGACCCCAAATGCTCTCCTGACCCTAAGCCTAACCCAAAACCTCGATTCTACCAACACAAACCCTAACCCTAATCCTAACCCAACTTCTCCCCTACCCCTAAATGCACTCAAACCCTGACCCTAACCCCAACCCTAACGCTAAAAATGCTCCTGATTCTAACCCTAATCCTAACCCTAACCCTCACCCGAACACTGACCCTCGATTCTACGAAAGCTAACCCTATACCTAACTCTAACCCCAACACTATCCTTAAATGCACTCGATTCTAACCCTCACCCCAAACATAAACCTAACCCTATCCCTAATCCTGACCCTAAATGCACTGGATTCTAACCATAACTCTAACCCTAATGTGCTCGATTATAACCCTAACACTAAATCGTCTATCTCAACACTAAGCCTAACCCTAAATGCACTCGACTCTAACCCAAAAGGCAATCCTGACCCTAAGCCTAAGCCTGAACCTCGATTCTACCAACACAAACCCTAACCCTAACCCTAAGCTTAAATACAGTGAATTCTAGCCATAACTCTAACCCTAATGTGCTCGATTCTAAGTCTAACACTAAATCGTCAATCTCAACACTAACCCTAACTCTAAATGCACTCAGTTGTAACCCAAAAGGCAATCCTCACCCTACGCCTAACCCTCAACTTCGATTCTACCAACACAAACCCTAACCCTAATCCTAACCCTACCCCTACCCCTACCCCTAAATGCACTCTAACCCTACCCCTACCCCCTACACTAACCCTAACCCTAACGAATTCTAACCAAACCTATAACCCTAAATGTGCTCCATTCTAACCCAAACACTAAATCGTCAATTTCAGCACTATCCCTAACCCTAAATGCACTCGACTCTAACCCAAAAGTCATTAATGACCCCAAGCCAAACCCTAAACCTCGATTCTACCAACACACCTTAACCCTAATCCTAACCCTACTCCTACGCCTACCCCTAAATGCACTCTAAGCCATACCCTGAGGAAAAGCAGACCACTAAAAATGTGCCTGATTCTAACCCTAACCCTAAACCTAAGCCTAACCTTAAGCCTAACCCTCGATTCTACGAAAGCGAACGCTGAACCTAACTCTAACCCTAGCACTATCCTAAAATGCTCTCGATTTTAACCCTTACTCTCAACCTAACCCTAACCCTAACGCTAACCCTAAATGCACTAAATTCTAAGCATAACTCTCACCCTAAATGTGCTCGATTCAAACCCTAACACTAAATCGTCAATTTGAACACTAACCCAAAGCCTAAATACACTCGATTCTGATCCAAAATGCAATCCTGACCCTAAGCCTAAACCTAAACCTCGATTCTACCAACACAAACCTTAACCCTAATCCTAACCCTATCCCTTCCACTAGCCCAAAAAGCACTTTAACCCTAATCCTCATCCTAACGCTAACACTAAAACTGTGCTTGATTCTAACCCTAAGCCTAACCCTAAGCCTAACCCTCGATTCTACGAAAGCTAACCCTCAATCTAACTCTAACCCTAGCACTATCCTTAATGCTCTCGATTCTAACCCTGACCCTAAACCTAACCCTAACCGTAACCCTAACCCTAAATGCACTGAATTCTAATCATAACTCTATCCCTAAATGTGCCTGATTCTAACGCTATAACTAAATCATCAATTTCAACACTAACCCTAAGCCAAAATGCTCTGAATTATGACCCCAAATGCTCTCCTGACCCTAAGCCTAACCCAAAACCTCGATTCTACCAACACAAACCCTAACCCTAATCCCAAACCAACTCCTCCCCTACCCCTAAATGCACTCAAACCCTGACCCTAACCCCAACTCTAACGCTAAAAATGCTCCTGATTCTAACCCTAATCCTAACCCTAACCCTCACCCGAACACTGACCCTCGATTCTACGAAATCTAACCCTATACCTAACTCTAACCCTAACACTATCCTTAAATGCACTCGATTCTAACCCTCACCCTAAACATAAACCTAACCCTATCCCTAATCCTAACCCGAAATGCACTGGATTCTGACCATAACTCTAACCCGAATGTACTCGATTATAACCCTAACACTAAATCGTCAATCTCAACACTAAGCCTAACCCTAAATGCACTCGACTCTAACCCAAAAGGCAATCCTGACCCTAAGCCTAAGCCTAAACCTCGATTATACCAACACAAATCCTAAACCTAACCCTAAGCTTAAATATAGTGCATTCTAGCCATAACTCTAACCCTAATGTGCTCGACTCTAAGTCTAACACTAAATCGTCAATCTCAACAGTAACCCTAAGTCTAAATGCACTCAGTTGTAACCCAAAAGGCAATCCTCACCCTACGCCTAACCCTAAACTTCGATTCTACCAACACAAACCCTAACCCTTATCCTAACGCTAAACCTACTCCTACCCCTAAATGCACTCTAACCCTACCCCTACCCCTTACACTGACCCTAACCATAACGAATTCTAACCAAAACTCTAACCCTAATGTGCTCGATTCTAAGTCTAACACTAAATCGTCAATCTCAACACTAACCCTAACTCCAAATGCACTCAGTTGTAACCCAAAAGGCAATCCTCACCCTATGCCTAACCCTTAATTTCGATTCTACCAACACAAACCCTAACCCTAATTCTAACCCTACGCCTGCCCCTACCCCTAATGCACTCGAACCCTACCCCTACCCCTTACACTAACCCTAACCCTAACGAATTCTAACCAAAACTCTAACCCTAAATGTGCTCGATTCTAACCCAAACACTAAATCGTCAATTTCAACACTATCCCTAGCCCTAAATGCACTCGACTCTAACACAAAAGCCATTCCTGACCCTAAGCCCAACCCTAAACCTCGATTCTAGCAACACAAACCTTAACCCTAATCCTAACCCTACTCCTACGCCTACCCCTAAATGCACTCTAAGCCATACCCTGATGAAAAGCAGACCACTAAAAATGTGCCTGATTCTAACCCTAACCCTAACCCTAAGAGTAACCTTAAGCCTAACCCTCGAGTCTACGAAAGCGAACGCTAAACTTAACTCTAACCCTAGCACTATCCTTAAATGCTCTCGATTTTATCCCTGACGCTCAACCTAACCCTAACCCTAACGCTAACCCTAAATGCACTGAATTCTAAGCATAACTCTCACCCTAAATGTGCTCGATTCAAAGCCTAACACTAAATCGTCAATTTGAACACTAACCCAAAGCCTAAATACACTCGATTCTGATCCAAAATGCAATCCTGACCCTAAGCCTAAACCTAAACCTCGATTCTACCAACACAAACCTTAACCCTAATCCTAACCCTATCCCTTCCCCTAGCCCTAAAAGCACTTTAACCCTAATCCTCACCCTAACGCTAACACTAAAACTGTGCTTGATTCTAACCCTAACCCTCACCCTAAGCCTAACCCTAAGCCTAACCCTCGATTCTACGAAAGCTAACCCTAAACCTAACTCTAACCCTAGCACTATCCTTAATGGTCTCGATTCTAACCCTCACCCTAAACCTAACACTAACCCTAACCCTAACCCTAACCTAAATGCACTGAATTCTAATCATAACTCTATCCCTAAATGTGCCTGATTCTAACGCTATAACTAAATCATCAATTTCAACACTAACCCTAAGCCCAAATGCTCTGAATTATGACCCAAAATGCTCTCCTGACCCTAAGCTTAACACAAAACCTCGATTCTACCAACACAAAAGCTAACCCTAATCCTAACCCAACTCCTCCCCAACCCCTAAATGCACTCAAACCTTGACCCTAACCCCAACCCTAACGCTAAAAATGTTCCTGAAACTAACACTAATCCTAACCCTAACCCTCACCCGAACACTGACCCTCGATTCTACGAAAGCGAACCCTATACCTAACTCTAACCATAACACTATCCTTAAATGCACTCGATTTTAACACTCACCCTAAACATAAACCTCACCCTATCCCTAATCCTAACCCTAAATGCACTGTATTCTAACTATAACTCTAACCCTAATGTGCTCGATTATAACCGTAACACTAAATCGTCAATCTCAACACTAAGCCTAACCCTAAATGCACTCGACTCTAACCTAAAAGGCTATCCTGACCCTAAGCCTAAACCTAAACCTCGATTCTACCAACACAAACCCTAACCCTAACGCTAAGCTTAAATATAGTGGATTCTAGCCATAACTCTAACCCTAATGTGCTCGATTCTAAGTCTAACACTAAATCGTCAATATCAACACTAACCCTAACTCTAAATGCACTCAATTGTAACCCAAAAGGCAATCCTCACCCGATGCCTAACCCTAAACTTCGATTCTACCAACACAAACCCTAAACCTAATCCTAACCCTAAACCTAAAGGTTACTACCCTTTCGCCTACCCCTAAATGCACTCTAAAGCATACCCTGATGAAAAGCAGACCACTAAAAATGTGCCTGATTCTAACCCTAACTCTAACCCTAAGCCTATCCTTAAGCCTAATCCTCGATTCTACGAAAGCGAACGCTAAACCTAACTGTAACCCTCGCACTATCCTTAAATGCTCTCGATTTTAACCCTGACCCTCAACCTAACCCTAACCCTAACGCTAATCCTAAATGCACTGAATTCTAAGCATAACTCTCACCCTAAATGTGCTCAATTCAAAGCCTAACACGAAATCGTCAATTCTAACACAAACCCAAAGCCTAAATACACTCGATTCTGATCCAAAATGCAATCCTGACCCTAAGCCTAAATCTAAACCTCGATTCTACCAACACAAACCTTAACCCTAATCCTAACCCTATCCCTTCCACTAGCCCTAAAAGCACTTTAACCCTAATCCTCACTCTAACGCTAACACTAAAACTGTGCTTGATTCTAACCCTAACCCTCACCCTAAGCCTAACCCTAAGCCTAACCCTCGATTCTACGAAAGCTAACGCTAAACCTAACTCTAAGCCTAGCACTATCCTTAATGCTCTCGATTCTAACCCTGACCCTAAACCTAACCCAAACCCTAACGCTAACCCTAAATGCACTGAATTCTAATCATAACTCTATCCCTAAATGTGCCTGATTCTAACTCTAAAACTAAATCATCAATTTCAACACTAACCCTAAGCCTAAATGCTCTGAATTATGACCCAAAATGCTCTCCTGACCCTAAGCCTAAACCAAAACCTCGATTCTACCAACACAAACCCTAACTCTAATCCTAACACAACTCCTCCCCTACCCCTAAATGCACTCAAACCCTGACCCTAACCCCAACCCTAACGCTAAAAATGCTCCTGATTCTAACCCTAATCCTAACCCTAACCCTCACCCGGACACTGACCCTCGATTCTACGAAAGCTAACCCTATACCTAACTCTAACCCTAACACTATCCTTAAATGCACTCGATTCTAACCATCACCCTAAACATAAACCTAACCCTATCCCTAATCCTAACCCTAAATGCACTGGATTCTAACCATAATTCTAACCCTAATGTGCTCGATTATAACCCTAACACTAAATCGTCAATCTCAACACTAAGCCTAACCCTAAATGCACTCGACTCTAACCCAAAAGCCATTCCTGACCCTAAGCCCAACCCTAAACCTCGATTCTACCAACACAAACCTTAACCCTAATCCTAACCCTACTCTTACCCCTACCCCTAAATGCACTCTAAGCCATACCCTGATGAAAAGCAGACCACTAAAAATGTGCCTGATTCTAACCCTAACCCTAACCCTAAGCCTATCCTTAAGCCTAACCCTCGATTCTACGAAAGCGAACGCTAAACCTAACTCTAACCCTCGCACTATCCTTAAATGCTCTCGATTTTAACCCTGACCCTCAACCTAACCCTAACCCTAACGCTAACCCTAAATGCACTGAATTCTAAGCATAACTCTCACCCTAAATATGCTCTATTCAAAGCCTAACACGAAATCGTCAATTTGAACACTAACCCAAAGCCTAAATACACTCGATTCTGATCCAAAATGCAATCCTGACCCTAAGCCTAAACCTCAACCTCGATTCTACCACCACAAACCTTAACCCTAATCCTGACCCTATCCCTTCCACTAGCCCTAAAGGCACTTTAACCCTAATCCTCACCCTAACGCTAACACTAAAACTGTGCTTGATTCTAACCCTAACTCTCACCCTAAGCCTAACCCTAAGCCTAACCCTCGATTCTACGAAAGCTAACCCTAAACCTAACTCTAACCCTAGCACTATCCTTAATGCTCTCGATTCTAACCCTGACCCTAAACCTAACGCTAACCCTAAATACACTGAATTCTAATTATAACTCTGTCCCTAAATGTGCCTGATTCTAACGCTATAACTAAATCATCAATTTCAACACTAACCCTAAGCCCAAATGCTCTGAATTATGACCCCAAATGCTCTCCTGACCCTAAGCCTAACCCAAAACCTCGATTCTACCACCACAAACCCTAACCCTAATCCTACCCCAACTCCTCCCCTACCCCTAAATGCACTCAAACCCTGACCCTAACCCCAACCCTACCGCTAAAAATGCTCCTGATGCTAACCCCAATCCTAACCCTCAACCTCACCCGAACACGGACCCTCGATTCTACGAAAGCTAACCCTATACCTAACTCTAACCCTAACACTATCCTTAAATGCACTCGATTCTAACCCTCACCCTAAACATAAACCTAACCCTATCCCTAATCCTAACCCTAAATGCACTGGATTCTAACCATAACTCTAAACCTAATGTGCTCGATTATAACCCTTACACTAAATCGTCAATCTCAACACTAAGCCTAACCCTAAATGCACTCGACTCTAACCCAAAAGGCAATCCTGAGCCTAAGCCTAACCCTAAACCTCGATTCTACCAACACAAACCCTAACCCTAACCCTAAGCTTAAATATAGAGGATTCTAACCATAACTCTAACCCCAATGTGCTCGATTCTAAGTCTAACACTAAATCGTCAATCTCAACACTAACCCTAACTCTAAATGCACTCAGTTGTAACCCAAAAGGCAATCCTCACCCTATGCCTAACCCTAAACTTCGATTCTGCCAACACAAACCCTAACCCTAATCCTAACCCTACCCCTACCCCTACCCCTAAATGCACTCTAACCCTACCCCTACCCCTTACACTAACCCTAACCCTAACGAATTCTAACCAAAACTCTAACCCTAAATGTGCTCGATTCTAACCGAAACACTAAATCGTCAATCTCAACACTATCCCTAACCCTAAATACACTCGACTCTAGCCCAAAAGCCATTCCTCACCCTAAGCCCAACCCTAAACCTCGATTCTAGCAACACAAACCTTAAGCCTAATCTTAACCCTACTCCTAAGCCTACCCCTAAATGCACTCTAAGCCATACCCTGATGAAAAGCAGACCACTAAAAATGTGCCTGATTCTAACCCTAACCCTAACCCTAAGCCTAACCTTAAGCCTAACCCTCGATTCTATGAAAGCGAACGCTAAACCTAACTCTAACCCTAGCACTATCCTTAAATGCTCTCGATTTTATCCCTGACCCTCAACCTAACCCTAACCCTAACGCTAACCCTAAATGCACTGAATTCTAAGCATAACTCTCACACCAAATGTGCTCGATTCAAACCCTAACACTAAATCGTCCATTTGAACACTAACCGAAAGCCTAAGTACACTCGATTCTTATCCAAAATGCAATCCTGACCCTAAGCCTAAACCTAAACCTCGATTCTACCAACACAAACCTTAACCCTAATCCTAACTCTATTCCTTCCACTAGCCCTAAAAGCACTTTAACCCTAATCCTCGCCCTAGCGCTAACACTAAAGCTGTGCTTGATTCTAACCCTAACCCTCACCCTAAACCTAACCCTAAGGCTAACCCTCGATTCTACGAAAGCTAACCCTCAACGTAACTCTAACCCTAGCACTATCCTTAATGCTCTCGATTCTAACCCTGACCCTAAACCTAACACTAACCCTAACCCTAACCCTAAATGCACTGAATTCTAATCATAACTCTATCCCTAAATGTGCCTGATTCTAACGCTATAACTAAATCAATTTCAACACTAACTCTAAGCCCAAATGCTCTGAATTATGACCCCAAATGCTCTCCTGACCCTAAGCCTAACCCAAAACCTCGATTCTACCAACACAAACCCTAACCCTAATCCTAACCCAACTTCTCCCCTACCCCTAAATGCACTCAAACCCTGACCCTAACCCCAACCCTAACGCTAAAAATGCTCCTGATTCTAACCCTAATCCTAACCCTAACCCTCACCCGAACACTGACCCTCGATTCTACGAAAGCTAACCCTATACCTAACTCTAACCCCAACACTATCCTTAAATGCACTCGATTCTAACCCTCACCCCAAACATAAACCTAACCCTATCCCTAATCCTGACCCTAAATGCACTGGATTCTAACCATAACTCTAACCCTAATGTGCTCGATTATAACCCTAACACTAAATCGTCTATCTCAACACTAAGCCTAACCCTAAATGCACTCGACTCTAACCCAAAAGGCAATCCTGACCCTAAGCCTAAGCCTGAACCTCGATTCTACCAACACAAACCCTAACCCTAACCCTAAGCTTAAATACAGTGAATTCTAGCCATAACTCTAACCCTAATGTGCTCGATTCTAAGTCTAACACTAAATCGTCAATCTCAACACTAACCCTAACTCTAAATGCACTCAGTTGTAACCCAAAAGGCAATCCTCACCCTACGCCTAACCCTCAACTTCGATTCTACCAACACAAACCCTAACCCTAATCCTAACCCTACCCCTACCCCTACCCCTAAATGCACTCTAACCCTACCCCTACCCCCTACACTAACCCTAACCCTAACGAATTCTAACCAAACCTATAACCCTAAATGTGCTCCATTCTAACCCAAACACTAAATCGTCAATTTCAGCACTATCCCTAACCCTAAATGCACTCGACTCTAACCCAAAAGTCATTAATGACCCCAAGCCAAACCCTAAACCTCGATTCTACCAACACACCTTAACCCTAATCCTAACCCTACTCCTACGCCTACCCCTAAATGCACTCTAAGCCATACCCTGAGGAAAAGCAGACCACTAAAAATGTGCCTGATTCTAACCCTAACCCTAAACCTAAGCCTAACCTTAAGCCTAACCCTCGATTCTACGAAAGCGAACGCTGAACCTAACTCTAACCCTAGCACTATCCTAAAATGCTCTCGATTTTAACCCTTACTCTCAACCTAACCCTAACCCTAACGCTAACCCTAAATGCACTAAATTCTAAGCATAACTCTCACCCTAAATGTGCTCGATTCAAACCCTAACACTAAATCGTCAATTTGAACACTAACCCAAAGCCTAAATACACTCGATTCTGATCCAAAATGCAATCCTGACCCTAAGCCTAAACCTAAACCTCGATTCTACCAACACAAACCTTAACCCTAATCCTAACCCTATCCCTTCCACTAGCCCAAAAAGCACTTTAACCCTAATCCTCATCCTAACGCTAACACTAAAACTGTGCTTGATTCTAACCCTAAGCCTAACCCTAAGCCTAACCCTCGATTCTACGAAAGCTAACCCTCAATCTAACTCTAACCCTAGCACTATCCTTAATGCTCTCGATTCTAACCCTGACCCTAAACCTAACCCTAACCGTAACCCTAACCCTAAATGCACTGAATTCTAATCATAACTCTATCCCTAAATGTGCCTGATTCTAACGCTATAACTAAATCATCAATTTCAACACTAACCCTAAGCCAAAATGCTCTGAATTATGACCCCAAATGCTCTCCTGACCCTAAGCCTAACCCAAAACCTCGATTCTACCAACACAAACCCTAACCCTAATCCCAAACCAACTCCTCCCCTACCCCTAAATGCACTCAAACCCTGACCCTAACCCCAACTCTAACGCTAAAAATGCTCCTGATTCTAACCCTAATCCTAACCCTAACCCTCACCCGAACACTGACCCTCGATTCTACGAAATCTAACCCTATACCTAACTCTAACCCTAACACTATCCTTAAATGCACTCGATTCTAACCCTCACCCTAAACATAAACCTAACCCTATCCCTAATCCTAACCCGAAATGCACTGGATTATGACCATAACTCTAACCCGAATGTACTCGATTATAACCCTAACACTAAATCGTCAATCTCAACACTAAGCCTAACCCTAAATGCACTCGACTCTAACCCAAAAGGCAATCCTGACCCTAAGCCTAAGCCTAAACCTCGATTATACCAACACAAATCCTAAACCTAACCCTAAGCTTAAATATAGTGCATTCTAGCCATAACTCTAACCCTAATGTGCTCGATTCTAAGTCTAACACTAAATCGTCAATCTCAACAGTAACCCTAAGTCTAAATGCACTCAGTTGTAACCCAAAAGGCAATCCTCACCCTACGCCTAACCCTAAACTTCGATTCTACCAACACAAACCCTAACCCTTATCCTAACGCTAAACCTACTCCTACCCCTAAATGCACTCTAACCCTACCCCTACCCCTTACACTGACCCTAACCATAACGAATTCTAACCAAAACTCTAACCCTAATGTGCTCGATTCTAAGTCTAACACTAAATCGTCAATCTCAACACTAACCCTAACTCCAAATGCACTCAGTTGTAACCCAAAAGGCAATCCTCACCCTATGCCTAACCCTTAATTTCGATTCTACCAACACAAACCCTAACCCTAATTCTAACCCTACGCCTGCCCCTACCCCTAATGCACTCGAACCCTACCCCTACCCCTTACACTAACCCTAACCCTAACGAATTCTAACCAAAACTCTAACCCTAAATGTGCTCGATTCTAACCCAAACACTAAATCGTCAATTTCAACACTATCCCTAGCCCTAAATGCACTCGACTCTAACACAAAAGCCATTCCTGACCCTAAGCCCAACCCTAAACCTCGATTCTAGCAACACAAACCTTAACCCTAATCCTAACCCTACTCCTACGCCTACCCCTAAATGCACTCTAAGCCATACCCTGATGAAAAGCAGACCACTAAAAATGTGCCTGATTCTAACCCTAACCCTAACCCTAAGAGTAACCTTAAGCCTAACCCTCGAGTCTACGAAAGCGAACGCTAAACTTAACTCTAACCCTAGCACTATCCTTAAATGCTCTCGATTTTATCCCTGACCCTCAACCTAACCCTAACCCTAACGCTAACCCTAAATGCACTGAATTCTAAGCATAACTCTCACCCTAAATGTGCTCGATTCAAAGCCTAACACTAAATCGTCAATTTGAACACTAACCCAAAGCCTAAATACACTCGATTCTGATCCAAAATGCAATCCTGACCCTAAGCCTAAACCTAAACCTCGATTCTACCAACACAAACCTTAACCCTAATCCTAACCCTATCCCTTCCCCTAGCCCTAAAAGCACTTTAACCCTAATCCTCACCCTAACGCTAACACTAAAACTGTGCTTGATTCTAACCCTAACCCTCACCCTAAGCCTAACCCTAAGCCTAACCCTCGATTCTACGAAAGCTAACCCTAAACCTAACTCTAACCCTAGCACTATCCTTAATGGTCTCGATTCTAACCCTCACCCTAAACCTAACACTAACCCTAACCCTAACCCTAACCTAAATGCACTGAATTCTAATCATAACTCTATCCCTAAATGTGCCTGATTCTAACGCTATAACTAAATCATCAATTTCAACACTAACCCTAAGCCCAAATGCTCTGAATAATGACCCAAAATGCTCTCCTGACCCTAAGCTTAACACAAAACCTCGATTCTACCAACACAAAAGCTAACCCTAATCCTAACCCAACTCCTCCCCAACCCCTAAATGCACTCAAACCTTGACCCTAACCCCAACCCTAACGCTAAAAATGTTCCTGAAACTAACACTAATCCTAACCCTAACCCTCACCCGAACACTGACCCTCGATTCTACGAAAGCGAACCCTATACCTAACTCTAACCATAACACTATCCTTAAATGCACTCGATTTTAACACTCACCCTAAACATAAACCTCACCCTATCCCTAATCCTAACCCTAAATGCACTGTATTCTAACTATAACTCTAACCCTAATGTGCTCGATTATAACCGTAACACTAAATCGTCAATCTCAACACTAAGCCTAACCCTAAATGCACTCGACTCTAACCTAAAAGGCTATCCTGACCCTAAGCCTAAACCTAAACCTCGATTCTACCAACACAAACCCTAACCCTAACGCTAAGCTTAAATATAGTGGATTCTAGCCATAACTCTAACCCTAATGTGCTCGATTCTAAGTCTAACACTAAATCGTCAATATCAACACTAACCCTAACTCTAAATGCACTCAGTTGTAACCCAAAAGGCAATCCTCACCCGATGCCTAACCCTAAACTTCGATTCTACCAACACAAACCCTAAACCTAATCCTAACCCTAAACCTAAAGGTTACTACCCTTTCGCCTACCCCTAAATGCACTCTAAAGCATACCCTGATGAAAAGCAGACCACTAAAAATGTGCCTGATTCTAACCCTAACTCTAACCCTAAGCCTATCCTTAAGCCTAATCCTCGATTCTACGAAAGCGAACGCTAAACCTAACTGTAACCCTCGCACTATCCTTAAATGCTCTCGATTTTAACCCTGACCCTCAACCTAACCCTAACCCTAACGCTAATCCTAAATGCACTGAATTCTAAGCATAACTCTCACCCTAAATGTGCTCAATTCAAAGCCTAACACGAAATCGTCAATTCTAACACAAACCCAAAGCCTAAATACACTCGATTCTGATCCAAAATGCAATCCTGACCCTAAGCCTAAATCTAAACCTCGATTCTACCAACACAAACCTTAACCCTAATCCTAACCCTATCCCTTCCACTAGCCCTAAAAGCACTTTAACCCTAATCCTCACTCTAACGCTAACACTAAAACTGTGCTTGATTCTAACCCTAACCCTCACCCTAAGCCTAACCCTAAGCCTAACCCTCGATTCTACGAAAGCTAACGCTAAACCTAACTCTAAGCCTAGCACTATCCTTAATGCTCTCGATTCTAACCCTGACCCTAAACCTAACCCAAACCCTAACCCTAACCCTAAATGCACTGAATTCTAATCATAACTCTATCCCTAAATGTGCCTGATTCTAACTCTAAAACTAAATCATCAATTTCAACACTAACCCTAAGCCTAAATGCTCTGAATTATGACCCAAAATGCTCTCCTGACCCTAAGCCTAAACCAAAACCTCGATTCTACCAACACAAACCCTAACTCTAATCCTAACACAACTCCTCCCCTACCCCTAAATGCACTCAAACCCTGACCCTAACCCCAACCCTAACGCTAAAAATGCTCCTGATTCTAACCCTAATCCTAACCCTAACCCTCACCCGGACACTGACCCTCGATTCTACGAAAGCTAACCCTATACCTAACTCTAACCCTAACACTATCCTTAAATGCACTCGATTCTAACCATCACCCTAAACATAAACCTAACCCTATCCCTAATCCTAACCCTAAATGCACTGGATTCTAACCATAATTCTAACCCTAATGTGCTCGATTATAACCCTAACACTAAATCGTCAATCTCAACACTAAGCCTAACCCTAAATGCACTCGACTCTAACCCAAAAGCCATTCCTGACCCTAAGCCCAACCCTAAACCTCGATTCTACCAACACAAACCTTAACCCTAATCCTAACCCTACTCTTACCCCTACCCCTAAATGCACTCTAAGCCATACCCTGATGAAAAGCAGACCACTAAAAATGTGCCTGATTCTAACCCTAACCCTAACCCTAAGCCTATCCTTAAGCCTAACCCTCGATTCTACGAAAGCGAACGCTAAACCTAACTCTAACCCTCGCACTATCCTTAAATGCTCTCGATTTTAACCCTGACCCTCAACCTAACCCTAACCCTAACGCTAACCCTAAATGCACTGAATTCTAAGCATAACTCTCACCCTAAATATGCTCTATTCAAAGCCTAACACGAAATCGTCAATTTGAACACTAACCCAAAGCCTAAATACACTCGATTCTGATCCAAAATGCATTCCTGACCCTAAGCCTAAACCTCAACCTCGATTCTACCACCACAAACCTTAACCCTAATCCTGACCCTATCCCTTCCACTAGCCCTAAAGGCACTTTAACCCTAATCCTCACCCTAACGCTAACACTAAAACTGTGCTTGATTCTAACCCTAACTCTCACCCTAAGCCCAACCCTAAGCCTAACCCTCGATTCTACGAAAGCTAACCCTAAACCTAACTCTAACCCTAGCACTATCCTTAATGCACTCGATTCTAACCCTCACCCTAAACCTAACGCTAACCCTAAATACACTGAATTCTAATCATAACTCTGTCCCTAAATGTGCCTGATTCTAACGCTATAACTAAATCATCAATTTCAACACTAACCCTAAGCCCAAATGCTCTGAATTATGACCCCAAATGCTCTCCTGACCCTAAGCCTAACCCAAAACCTCGATTCTACCACCACAAACCCTAACCCTAATCCTACCCCAACTCCTCCCCTACCCCTAAATGCACTCAAACCCTGACCCTAACCCCAACCCTACCGCTAAAAATGCTCCTGATGCTAACCCCAATCCTAACCCTCAACCTCACCCGAACACGGACCCTCGATTCTACGAAAGCTAACCCTATACCTAACTCTAACCCTAACACTATCCTTAAATGCACTCGATTCTAACCCTCACCCTAAACATAAACCTAACCCTATCCCTAATCCTAACCCTAAATGCACTGGATTCTAACCATAACTCTAAACCTAATGTGCTCGATTATAACCCTTACACTAAATCGTCAATCTCAACACTAAGCCTAACCCTAAATGCACTCGACTCTAACCCAAAAGGCAATCCTGAGCCTAAGCCTAACCCTAAACCTCGATTCTACCAACACAAACCCTAACCCTAACCCTAAGCTTAAATATAGAGGATTCTAACCATAACTCTAACCCCAATGTGCTCGATTCTAAGTCTAACACTAAATCGTCAATCTCAACACTAACCCTAACTCTAAATGCACTCAGTTGTAACCCAAAAGGCAATCCTCACCCTATGCCTAACCCTAAACTTCGATTCTGCCAACACAAACCCTAACCCTAATCCTAACCCTACCCCTACCCCTACCCCTAAATGCACTCTAACCCTACCCCTACCCCTTACACTAACCCTAACCCTAACGAATTCTAACCAAAACTCTAACCCTAAATGTGCTCGATTCTAACCGAAACACTAAATCGTCAATCTCAACACTATCCCTAACCCTAAATACACTCGACTCTAGCCCAAAAGCCATTCCTGACCCTAAGCCCAACCCTAAACCTCGATTCTAGCAACACAAACCTTAAGCCTAATCTTAACCCTACTCCTAAGCCTACCCCTAAATGCACTCTAAGCCATACCCTGATGAAAAGCAGACCACTAAAAATGTGCCTGATTCTAACCCTAACCCTAACCCTAAGCCTAACCTTAAGCCTAACCCTCGATTCTACGAAAGCGAATGCTAAACCTAACTCTAACCCTAGCACTATCCTTAAATGCTCTCGATTTTATCCCTGACCCTCAACCTAACCCTAACCCTAACGCTAACCCTAAATGCACTGAATTCTAAGCATAACTCTCACCCTAAATGTGCTCGATTCAAAGCCTAACACGAAATCGTCAATTTGAACACTAACCCAAAGCCTAAATACACTCGATTCTGATTCAAAATGCAATCCTGACCCTAAGCCTAAACCTCAACCTCGATTCTACCAACACAAACCTTAACCCTAATCCTAACCCTATCCCGTCCACTAGCCCTAAAAGCACTTTAACCCTAATCCTCACCCTAACGCTAACACAAAAACTGTGCTTGATTCTAACCCTAACCCTCACCCTAAGCCTAACCCTAAGCCTAACCCTCGATTCTACGAAAGCTAACCCTCAACCTAACTCTAACCCTAGCACTATCCTTAATGCTCTCGATTCTAACCCTCACCCTAAACCTACCACTAACCCTAAACCTAACCCTAACCCTAAATGCACTGAATTCTAATCATAACTCTATCCCTAAATGTGCCTGATTCTAACTCTATAACTAAATCATCAATTTCAACACTAACCCTAAGGCCAAATGCTCTCAATTATGACCCCAAATGCTCTCCTGACCCTAAGCCTAACCGAAAACCTCGATTCTACCAACACAAACCCTAACCCTAATCCTAACCCAACTCCTCCCCTAGCCCTAAATGCACTCAAACCTTTACCCTAACCCCAACCCTAACGCTAAAAATGCTCCTGAATCCAACACTAATCCTAACCCTAACCCTCACCCGAACACTGACCCTCGATTCTACTAAAGCTAACCCTATACCTAACTCTAACCATAACATTATCCTTAAATGCACTCGATTTTAACACTCACCCTAAACATAAACCTAACCCTATCCCTAATTCTAACCCTAAATGCACTGGATTCTAACCATAACTCTAACCCTAATGTGCTCGATTATAACCGTAACACTAAATCGTCAATCTCAACACTAAGCCTAACCCTAAATGCACTCGACTCTAACCTAAAAGGCTATCCTGGCCCTAAGCCTAAACCTAAACCTCGATTCTACCAACACAAACCCTAACCCTAACGCTAAGCTTAAATGTAGTGGATTATAGCCATAACTCTAACGCTAATGTGCTCGATTCTAAGTCTAACACTAAATCGTCAATCTCAACACTAACCCTAACTCTAAATGCACTCAGTTGTAACCCAAAAGGCAATCCTCACCCTATGCCTAACCCTAAACTTCGATTCTGCCAACACAAAGCCTAAACCTAATCTTAACCCTACCCTTACGCCTACCCCTAAATGCACTCTAAGCCATACCCTGATGAAAAGCAGACCACTAAAAATGTGCCTGATTCTAACCCTAACCCTCACCCTAAGCCTAACCCTAAGCCTAACCCTCGATTCTACGAAAGCGAACGCTAAACCTAACTCTAACCCTCGCACTATCCTTAATGCTCTCGATTCTAACCCTGACCCTAAACCTAACCCAAACCCTAACCCTAACCCTAAATGCACTGAATTCTAATCATAACTCTATCCCTAAATGTGCCTGATTCTAACTCTATAACGAAATCAATTTCAACACTAACCCTAAGCCTAAATGCTCTGAATTATGACCCAAAATGCTCTCCTGACCCTAAGCCTAAACCAAAACCTCGATTCTACCAACACAAACCCTAACTCTAATCTTAACCCAACTCCTCCCCTACCCCTAAATGCACTCAAACCCTGACCCTAACCCCAACCCTAACGCTAAAAATGCTCCTGATTCTAACCCTAATCCTAACCCTAACCCTCACCCGGACACTGACCCTCGATTCTACGAAAGCTAACCCTATACCTAACTCTAACCCTAACACTATCCTTAAATGCACTCGATTCTAACCATCACCCTAAACATAAACCTAACCCTATCCCTAATCGTAACCCTAAATGCACTGGATTCTAACCATAATTCTAACCCTAATGTCCTCGATTATAACCCTAACACTAAATCGTCAATCTCAACACTATCCCTAACCCTAAATGCACTCGACTCTAACCCAAAAGCCATTCCTGACCCTAAGCCCAACCCTAAACCTCGATTCTACCAAAACAAACCTTAACCCTAATCCTAACCCTACTCTTACCCCTACCCCTAAATGCACTCTAAGCCATACCCTGATGAAAAGCAGACCACTAAAAATGTGCCTGATTCTAACCCTTACCCTAACCCTAAGCCTATCCTTAAGCCTAACCCTCGATTCTACGAAAGCGAACGCTAAACCTAACTCTAACCCTCGAACTATCCTTAAATGCTCTCGATTTTAACCCTGACCCTCAACCTAACCCTAACCCTAACGCTAACCCTAAATGCACTGAATTCTAAGCATAACTCTCACCCTAAATATGCTCGATTCAAAGCCTAACACGAAATCGTCAATTTGAACACTAACCCAAAGCCTAAATACACTCGATTCTGATCCAAAATGCAATCCTGACCCTAAGCCTAAACCTCAACCTCGATTCTACCAACACAAACCTTAACCCTAATCCTGACCCTATCCCTTCCACTAGCCCTAAAAGCACTTTAACCCTAATCCTCACCCTAACGCTAACACTAAAACTGTGCTTGATTCTAACCCTAACTCTCACCCTAAGCCTAAACCTAAGCCTAACCCTCGATTCTACGAAAGCTAACCCTAAACCTACCTCTAACCCTAGCACTATCCTTAATGCTCTCGATTCTAACCCTGACCCTAAACCTAACGCTAACCCTAAATACACTGAATTCTAATCATAACTCTATCCCTAAATGTGCCTGATTCTAACGCTATAACTAAATCATCAATTTCAACACTTACCCTAAGCCCAAATGCTCTGAATTATGACCCCAAATGCTCTCCTGACCCTAAGCCTAACCCAAAACCTCGATTCTACCACCACAAACCCTAACCCTAATCCTACCCCAACTCCTCCCCTACCCCTAAATGCACTCAAACCCTGACCCTAACCCCAACCCTAACGCTATAAATGCTCCTGATGCTAACCCCAATCCTAACCCTAAACCTCACCCGAACACGGACCCTCGATTCTACGAAAGCTAACCCTATACCTAACTCTAACCCTAACACTATCCTTAAATGCACTCGATTCTAACCCTCACCCTAAACATAAACCTAACCCTATCCCTAATCCTAACCCTAAATGCACTGGATTCTAACCATAACTCTAAACCTAATGTGCTCGATTATAACCCTTACACTAAATCGTCAATCTCAACACTAAGCCTAACCCTAAATGCACTCGACTCTAACCCAAAAGGCAATCCTGAGCCTAAGCCTAACCCTAAACCTCGATTCTACCAACACAAACCCTAACCCTAACCCTAAGCTTAAATATAGAGGATTCTAACCATAACTCTAACCCCAATGTGCTCGATTCTAAGTCTAACACTAAATCGTCAATCTCAACACTAACCCTAACTCTAAATGCACTCAGTTGTAACCCAAAAGGCAATCCTCACCCTATGCCTAACCCTAAACTTCGATTCTGCCAACACAAACCCTAACCCTAATCCTAACCCTACCCCTACCCCTACCCCTAAATGCACTCTAACCCTACCCCTACCCCTTACACTAACCCTAACCCTAACGAATTCTAACCAAAACTCTAACCCTAAATGTGCTCGATTCTAACCCAAACACTAAATCGTCAATCTCAACACTATCCCTAACCCTAAATACACTCGACTCTAACCCAAAAGCCATTCCTGACCCTAAGCCCAACCCTAAACATCGATTCTAGCAACACAAACCTTAAGCCTAATCTTAACCCTACTCCTAAGCCTACCCCTAAATGCACTCTAAGCCATACCCTGATGAAAAGCAGACCACTAAAAATGTGCCTGATTCTAACCCTAACCCTAACCCTAAGCCTAACCTTAAGCCTAACCCTCGATTCTACGAAAGCGAATGCTAAACCTAACTCTAACCCTAGCACTATCCTTAAATGCTCTCGATTTTATCCCTGACCCTCAACCTAACCCTAACCCTAACGCTAACCCTAAATGCACTGAATTCTAAGCATAACTCTCACCCTAAATGTGCTCGATTCAAAGCCTAACACGAAATCGTCAATTTGAACACTAACCCAAAGCCTAAATACACTCGATTCTGATTCAAAATGCAATCCTGACCCTAAGCCTAAACCTCAACCTCGATTCTACCAACACAAACCTTAACCCTAATCCTAACCATATCCCGTCCACTAGCCCTAAAAGCACTTTAACCCTAATCCTCACCCTAACGCTAACACAAAAACTGTGCTTGATTCTAACCCTAACCCTCACCCTAAGCCTAACCCTAAGCCTAACCCTCGATTCTACGAAAGCTAACCCTAAACCTAACTCTAACCCTAGCACTATCCTTAATGCACTCGATTCTAACCCTCACCCTAAACCTAACCCTAACCCTAAATGCACTGAATTCTAATCATAACTCTATCCCTAAATGTGCCTGATTCTAACTCTATAACTAAATCATCAATTTCAACACTAACCCTAAGGCCAAATGCTCTCAATTATGACCCCAAATGCTCTCCTGACCCTAAGCCTAACCGAAAACCTCGATTCTACCAACACAAACCCTAACCCTAATCCTAACCCAACTCCTCCCCTAGCCCTAATTGCACTCAAACCTTTACCCTAACCCCAACCCTAACGCTAAAAATGCTCCTGAATCCAACACTAATCCTAACCCTAACCCTCACCCGAACACTGACCCTCGATTCTACGAAAGCTAACCCTATACCTAACTCTAACCATAACATTATCCTTAAATGCACTCGATTTTAACACTCACCCTAAACATAAACCTAACCCTATCCCTAATTCTAACCCTAAATGCACTGGATTCTAACCATAACTCTAACCCTAATGTGCTCGATTATAACCGTAACACTAAATCGTCAATCTCAACACTAAGCCTAACCCTAAATGCACTCGACTCTAACCTAAAAGGCTATCCTGACCCTAAGCCTAAACCTAAACCTCGATTCTACCAACACAAACCCTAACACTAACGCTAAGCTTAAATGTAGTGGATTATAGCCATAACTCTAACCCTAATGTGCTCGATTCTAAGTCTAACACTAAATCGTCAATCTCAACACTAACCCTAACTCTAAATGCACTCAGTTGTAACCCAAAAGGCAATCCTCACCCTATGCCTAACCCTAAACTTCGATTCTGCCAACACAAACCCTAAACCTAATCCTAACCCTACCCTTACGCCTACCCCTAAATGCACTCTAAGCCATACACTGATGAAAAGCAGACCACTAAAAATGTGCCTGATTCTAACCCTAACCCTCACCCTAAGCCTAACCCTAAGCCTAACCCTCGATTCTACGAAAGCGAACGCTAAACCTAACTCTAACCCTCGCACTATCCTTAATGCTCTCGATTCTAACCCTGACCCTAAACGTAACCCAAACCCTAACCCTAACCCTAAATGCACTGAATTCTAATCATAACTCTATCCCTAAATGTGCCTGATTCTAACTCTATAACGAAATCATCAATTTCAACACTAACCCTAAGCCTAAATGCTCTGAATTATGACCCAAAATGCTCTCCTGACCCTAAGCCTAAACCAAAACCTCGATTCTACCAACACAAACCCTAACTCTAATCTTAACCCAACTCCTCCCCTACCCCTAAATGCACTCAAACCCTGACCCTAACCCCAACCCTAACGCTAAAAATGCTCCTGATTCTAACCCTAATCCTAACCCTAACCCTCACCCGGACACTGACCCTCGATTCTACGAAAGCTAACCCTATACCTAACTCTAACCCTAACACTATCCTTAAATGCACTCGATTCTAACCATCACCCTAAACATAAACCTAACCCTATCCCTAATCGTAACCCTAAATGCACTGGATTCTAACCATAATTCTAACCCTAATGTGCTCGATTATAACCCTAACACTAAATCGTCAATCTCAACACTATCCCTAACCCTAAATGCACTCGACTCTAACCCAAAAGCCATTCCTGACCCTAAGCCCAACGCTAAACCTCGATTCTACCAACACAAACCTTAACCCTAATCCTAACCCTACTCTTACCCCTACCCCTAAATGCACTCTAAGCCATACCCTGATGAAAAGCAGACCACTAAAAATGTGCCTGATTCTAACCCTAACCCTAACCCTAAGCCTATCCTTAAGCCTAACCCTCGATTCTACGAAAGCGAACGCTAAACCTAACTCTAACACTCGCACTATCCTTAAATGCTCTCGATTTTATCCCTGACCCTCAACCTAACCTTAACCCTAACGCTAACCCTAAATGCACTGAATTCTAAGCATAACTCTCACCCTAAATGTGCTCGATTCAAAGCCTAACACGAAATCGTCAATTTGAACACTAACCCAAAGCCTAAATACACTCGATTCTGATACAAAATGCAATCCTGACCCTAAGCCTAAACCTCAACCTCGATTCTACCAACACAAACCTTAAGCCTAATCCTGACCCTATCCCTTCCACTAGCCCTAAAAGCACTTTAACCCTAATCCTCACCCTAACGCTAACACTAAAACTGTGCTTGATTCTAACCCTAACTCTCACCCTAAGCCTAACCCTAAGCCTAACCCTCGATTCTACGAAAGCTAACCCTAAACCTAACTCTAACCCTAGCACTATCCTTAATGCTCTCGATTCTAACCCTGACCCTAAACCTAACGCTAACCCTAAATACACTGAATTCTAATCATAACTCTATCCCTAAATGTGCCTGATTCTAACGCTATAACTAAATCATCAATTTCAACACTAACCCTAAGCCCAAATGCTCTGAATTATGACCCCAAATGCTCTCCTGACCCTAAGCTTAACCCCAAACCTCGATTCTACCAACACAAACCCTAATCCTAGTCCTAACCCAGCTCCTCCCCTACCCCAAAATGCACTCAAACACTGACCCTAACCCCAACCCTAACGCTAAAAATGCTCCTGATTATAACCCTAATCCTAACCCTAACCCTCACCCGAACACTGACCCTCGATTCTATGAAAGCTAACCCTATACCTAACTCTAACCCTAACACTATCCTTAAATGCACTCGATTCTAACCCTCACCCTAAACATAAACCTAACCCTATCCCTAATCCTAACCCTAAATGCACTGGATTCTAACCATAACTCTAAACCTAATGTGCTCGATTATAACCCTTACACTAAATCGTCAATCTCAACACTAAGCCTAACCCTAAATGCACTCGACTCTAACCCAAAAGGCAATCCTGAGCCTAAGCCTAACCCTAAACCTCGATTCTACCAACACAAACCCTAACCCTAACCCTAAGCTTAAATATAGAGGATTCTAACCATAACTCTAACCCCAATGTGCTCGATTCTAAGTCTAACACTAAATCGTCAATCTCAACACTAACCCTAACTCTAAATGCACTCAGTTGTAACCCAAAAGGCAATCCTCACCCTATGCCTAACCCTAAACTTCGATTCTGCCAACACAAACCCTAACCCTAATCCTAACCCTACCCCTACCCCTACCCCTAAATGCACTCTAACCCTACCCCTACCCCTTACACTAACCCTAACCCTAACGAATTCTAACCAAAACTCTAACCCTAAATGTGCTCGATTCTAACCCAAACACTAAATCGTCAATCTCAACACTATCCCTAACCCTAAATACACTCGACTCTAACCCAAAAGCCATTCCTGACCCTAAGCCCAACCCTAAACATCGATTCTAGCAACACAAACCTTAAGCCTAATCTTAACCCTACTCCTAAGCCTACCCCTAAATGCACTCTAAGCCATACCCTGATGAAAAGCAGACCACTAAAAATGTGCCTGATTCTAACCCTAACCCTAACCCTAAGCCTAACCTTAAGCCTAACCCTCGATTCTACGAAAGCGAACGCTAAACCTAACTCTAACCCTAGCACTATCCTTAAATGCTCTCGATTTTATCCCTGACCCTCAACCTAACCCTAACCCTCACGCTAACCCTAAATGCACTGAATTCTAAGCATAACTCTCACCCTAAACGTGCTCAATTCAAAGCCTAACACGAAATCGTCAATTTGAACACTAACCCAAAGCCTAAATACACTCGATTCTGATTCAAAATGCAATCCTGACCCTAAGCCTAAACCTCAACCTCGATTCTACCAACACAAACCTTAACCCTAATCCTAACCCTATCCCGTCCACTAGCCCTAAAAGCACTTTAACCCTAATCCTCACCCTAACGCTAACACAAAAACTGTGCTTGATTCTAACCCTAACCCTCACCCTAAGCCTAACCCTAAGCCTAACCCTCGATTCTACGAAAGCTAACCCTAAACCTAACTCTAACACTAGCACTATCCTTAATGCTCTCGATTCTAACCCTCACCCTAAACCTACCACTAACCCTAAACCTAACCCTAACCCTAAATGCACTGAATTCTAATCATAACTCTATCCCTAAATGTGCCTGATTCTAACTCTATAACTAAATCATCAATTTCAACACTAACCCTAAGGCCAAATGCTCTCAATTATGACCCCAAATGCTCTCCTGACCCTAAGCCTAACCGAAAACCTCGATTCTACCAACACAAACCCTAACCCTAATCCTAACCCAACTGCTCCCCTAGCCCTAAATGCACTCAAACCTTTACCCTAACCCCAACCCTAACGCTAAAAATGCTCCTGAATCCAACACTAATCCTAACCCTAACCCTCACCCGAACACTGACCCTCGATTCTACTAAAGCTAACCCTATACCTAACTCTAACCATAACATTATCCTTAAATGCACTCGATTTTAACACTCACCCTAAACATAAACCTAACCCTGTCCCTAATTCTAACCCTAAATGCACTGGATTCTAACCATAACTCTAACCCTAATGTGCTCGATTATAACCGTAACACTAAATCGTCAATCTCAACACTAAGCGTAACCCTAAATGCACTCGACTCTAACCTAAAAGGCTATCCTGGCCCTAAGCCTAAACCTAAACCTCGATTCTACCAACACAAACCCTAACCCTAACGCTAAGCTTAAATGTAGTGGATTATAGCCATAACTCTAACGCTAATGTGCTCGATTCTAAGTCTAACACTAAATCGTCAATCTCAACACTAACCCTAACTCTAAATGCACTCAGTTGTAACCCAAAAGGCAATCCTCACCCTATGCCTAACCCTAAACTTCGATTCTGCCAACACAAAGCCTAAACCTAATCTTAACCCTACCCTTACGCCTACCCCTAAATGCACTCTAAGCCATACCCTGATGAAAAGCAGACCACTAAAAATGTGCCTGATTCTAACCCTAACCCTCACCCTAAGCCTAACCCTAAGCCTAACCCTCGATTCTACGAAAGCGAACGCTAAACCTAACTCTAACCCTCGCACTATCCTTAATGCTCTCGATTCTAACCCTGACCCTAAACCTAACCCAAACCCTAACCCTAACCCTAAATGCACTGAATTCTAATCATAACTCTATCCCTAAATGTGCCTGATTCTAACTCTATAACGAAATCAATTTCAACACTAACCCTAAGCCTAAATGCTCTGAATTATGACCCAAAATGCTCTCCTGACCCTAAGCCTAAACCAAAACCTCGATTCTACCAACACAAACCCTAACTCTAATCTTAACCCAACTCCTCCCCTACCCCTAAATGCACTCAAACCCTGACCCTAACCCCAACCCTAACGCTAAAAATGCTCCTGATTCTAACCCTAATCCTAACCCTAACCCTCACCCGGACACTGACCCTCGATTCTACGAAAGCTAACCCTATACCTAACTCTAACCCTAACACTATCCTTAAATGCACTCGATTCTAACCATCACCCTAAACATAAACCTAACCCTATCCCTAATCGTAACCCTAAATGCACTGGATTCTAACCATAATTCTAACCCTAATGTCCTCGATTATAACCCTAACACTAAATCGTCAATCTCAACACTATCCCTAACCCTAAATGCACTCGACTCTAACCCAAAAGCCATTCCTGACCCTAAGCCCAACCCTAAACCTCGATTCTACCAACACAAACCTTAACCCTAATCCTAACCCTACTCTTAACCCTACCCCTAAATGCACTCTAAGCCATACCCTGATGAAAAGCAGACCACTAAAAATGTGCCTGATTCTAACCCTTACCCTAACCCTAAGCCTATCCTTAAGCCTAACCCTCGATTCTACGAAAGCGAACGCTAAACCTAACTCTAACCCTCGAACTATCCTTAAATGCTCTCGATTTTAACCCTGACCCTCAACCTAACCCTAACCCTAACGCTAACCCTAAATGCACTGAATTCTAAGCATAACTCTCACCCTAAATATGCTCGATTCAAAGCCTAACACGAAATCGTCAATTTGAACACTAACCCAAAGCCTAAATACACTCGATTCTGATACAAAATGCAATCCTGACCCTAAGCCTAAACCTCAACCTCGATTCTACCAACACAAACCTTAACCCTAATCCTGACCCTATCCCTTCCACTAGCCCTAAAAGCACTTTAACCCTAATCCTCACCCTAACGCTAACACTAAAACTGTGCTTGATTCTAACCCTAACTCTCACCCTAAGCCTAAACCTAAGCCTAACCCTCGATTCTACGAAAGCTAACCCTAAACCTACCTCTAACCCTAGCACTATCCTTAATGCTCTCGATTCTAACCCTGACCCTAAACCTAACGCTAACCCTAAATACACTGAATTCTAATCATAACTCTATCCCTAAATGTGCCTGATTCTAACGCTATAACTAAATCATCAATTTCAACACTTACCCTAAGCCCAAATGCTCTGAATTATGACCCCAAATGCTCTCCTGACCCTAAGCCTAACCCAAAACCTCGATTCTACCACCACAAACCCTAACCCTAATCCTACCCCAACTCCTCCCCTACCCCTAAATGCACTCAAACCCTGACCCTAACCCCAACCCTAACGCTAAAAATGCTCCTGATGCTAACCCCAATCCTAACCCTAAACCTCACCCGAACACGGACCCTCGATTCTACGAAAGCTAACCCTATACCTAACTCTAACCCTAACACTATCCTTAAATGCACTCGATTCTAACCCTCACCCTAAACATAAACCTAACCCTATCCCTAATCCTAACCCTAAATGCACTGGATTCTAACCATAACTCTAAACCTAATGTGCTCGATTATAACCCTTACACTAAATCGTCAATCTCAACACTAAGCCTAACCCTAAATGCACTCGACTCTAACCCAAAAGGCAATCCTGAGCCTAAGCCTAACCCTAAACCTCGATTCTACCAACACAAACCCTAACCCTAACCCTAAGCTTAAATATAGAGGATTCTAACCATAACTCTAACCCCAATGTGCTCGATTCTAAGTCTAACACTAAATCGTCAATCTCAACACTAACCCTAACTCTAAATGCACTCAGTTGTAACCCAAAAGGCAATCCTCACCCTATGCCTAACCCTAAACTTCGATTCTGCCAACACAAACCCTAACCCTAATCCTAAACCTACCCCTACCCCTACCCCTAAATGCACTCTAACCCTACCCCTACCCCTTACACTAACCCTAACCCTAACGAATTCTAACCAAAACTCTAACCCTAAATGTGCTCGATTCTAACCCAAACACTAAATCGTCAATCTCAACACTATCCCTAACCCTAAATACACTCGACTCTAACCCAAAAGCCATTCCTGACCCTAAGCCCAACCCTAAACATCGATTCTAGCAACACAAACCTTAAGCCTAATCTTAACCCTACTCCTAAGCCTACCCCTAAATGCACTCTAAGCCATACCCTGATGAAAAGCAGACCACTAAAAATGTGCCTGATTCTAACCCTAACCCTAACCCTAAGCCTAACCTTAAGCCTAACCCTCGATTCTACGAAAGCGAATGCTAAACCTAACTCTAACCCTAGCACTATCCTTAAATGCTCTCGATTTTATCCCTGACCCTCAACCTAACCCTAACCCTAACGCTAACCCTAAATGCACTGAATTCTAAGCATAACTCTCACCCTAAATGTGCTCGATTCAAAGCCTAACACGAAATCGTCAATTTGAACACTAACCCAAAGCCTAAATACACTCGATTCTGATTCAAAATGCAATCCTGACCCTAAGCCTAAACCTCAACCTCGATTCTACCAACACAAACCTTAACCCTAATCCTAACCATATCCCGTCCACTAGCCCTAAAAGCACTTTAACCCTAATCCTCACCCTAACGCTAACACAAAAACTGTGCTTGATTCTAACCCTAACCCTCACCCTAAGCCTAACCCTAAGCCTAACCCTCGATTCTACGAAAGCTAACCCTAAACCTAACTCTAACCCTAGCACTATCCTTAATGCACTCGATTCTAACCCTCACCCTAAACCTAACCCTAACCCTAAATGCACTGAATTCTAATCATAACTCTATCCCTAAATGTGCCTGATTCTAACTCTATAACTAAATCATCAATTTCAACACTAACCCTAAGGCCAAATGCTCTCAATTATGACCCCAAATGCTCTCCTGACCCTAAGCCTAACCGAAAACCTGGATTCTACCAACACAAACCCTAACCCTAATCCTAACCCAACTCCTCCCCTAGCCCTAATTGCACTCAAACCTTTACCCTAACCCCAACCCTAACGCTAAAAATGCTCCTGAATCCAACACTAATCCTAACCCTAACCCTCACCCGAACACTGACCCTCGATTCTACGAAAGCTAACCCTATACCTAACTCTAACCATAACATTATCCTTAAATGCACTCGATTTTAACACTCACCCTAAACATAAACCTAACCCTATCCCTAATTCTAACCCTAAATGCACTGGATTCTAACCATAACTCTAACCCTAATGTGCTCGATTATAACCGTAACACTAAATCGTCAATCTCAACACTAAGCCTAACCCTAAATGCACTCGACTCTAACCTAAAAGGCTATCCTGACCCTAAGCCTAAACCTAAACCTCGATTCTACCAACACAAACCCTAACCCTAACGCTAAGCTTAAATGTAGTGGATTATATCCATAACTCTAACCCTAATGTGCTCGATTCTAAGTCTAACACTAAATCGTCAATCTCAACACTAACCCTAACTCTAAATGCACTCAGTTGTAACCCAAAAGGCAATCCTCACCCTATGCCTAACCCTAAACTTCGATTCTGCCAACACAAACCCTAAACCTAATCCTAACCCTACCCTTACGCCTACCACTAAATGCACTCTAAGCCATACCCTAATGAAAAGCAGACCACTAAAAATGTGCCTGATTCTAACCCTAACCCTCACCCTAAGCCTAACCCTAAGCCTAACCCTCGATTCTACGAAAGCGAACGCTAAACCTAACTCTAACCCTCGCACTATCCTTAATGCTCTCGATTCTAACCCTGACCCTAAACCTAACCCAAACCCTAACCCTAACCCTAAATGCACTGAATTCTAATCATAACTCTATCCCTAAATGTGCCTGATTCTAACTCTATAACGAAATCATCAATTTCAACACTAACCCTAAGCCTAAATGCTCTGAATTATGACCCAAAATGCTCTCCTGACCCTAAGCCTAAACCAAAACCTCGATTCTACCAACACAAACCCTAACTCTAATCTTAACCCAACTCCTCCCCTACCCCTAAATGCACTCAAACTCTGACCCTAACCCCAACCCTAACGCTAAAAATGCTCCTGATTCTAACCCTAATCCTAACCCTAACCCTCACCCGAACACGGACCCTCGATTCTACGAAAGCTAACCCTATACCTAACTCTAACCCTAACACTATCCTTAAATGCACTCGATTCTAACCATCACCCTAAACATAAACCTAACCCTATCCCTAATCGTAACCCTAAATGCACTGGATTCTAACCATAATTCTAACCCTAATGTCCTCGATTATAACCCTAACACTAAATCGTCAATCTCAACACTATCCCTAACCCTAAATGCACTCGACTCTAACCCAAAAGCCATTCCTGACCCTAAGCCCAACCCTAAACCTCGATTCTACCAACACAAACCTTAACCCTAATCCTAACCCTACTCTTACCCCTACCCCTAAATGCACTCTAAGCCATACCCTGATGAAAAGCAGACCACTAAAAATGTGCCTGATTCTAACCCTAACCATAACCCTAAGCCTATCCTTAAGCCTAACCCTCGATTCTACGAAAGCGAACGCTAAACCTAACTCTAACCCTCGCACTATCCTTAAATGCTCTCGATTTTATCCCTGACCCTCAACCTAACCCTAACCCTAACGCTAACCCTAAATGTACTGAATTCTAAGCATAACTCTCACCCTAAATGTGCTCGATTCAAAGCCTAACACGAAATCGTCAATTTGAACACTAACCCAAAGCCTAAATACACTCGATTCTGATACAAAATGCAATCCTGACCCTAAGCCTAAACCTCAACCTCGATTCTACCACCACAAACCTTAACCCTAATCCTGACCCTATCCCTTCCACTAGCCCTAAAAGCACTTTAACCCTAATCCTCACCCTAACGCTAACACTAAAACTGTGCTTGATTCTAACACTAACTCTCACCCTAAGCCTAACCCTAAGCCAAACCCTCGATTCTACGAAAGCTAACCCTAAACCTAACTCTAACCCTAGCACTATCCTTAATGCTCTCGATTCTAACCCTGACCCTAAACCTAACCCTAACCCTAACCCTAAATGCACTGAATTCTAATCATAACTCTATCCCTAAATGTGCCTGATTCTAACGCTATAACTAAATCATCAATTTCAACACTAACCCTAAGCCCAAATGCTCTGAATTATGACCCCAAATGCTCTCCTGACCCTAAGCTTAACCCCAAACCTCGATTCTACCAACACAAACCCTAATCCTAATCCTAACCCAGCTTCTCCCCTACCCCAAAATGCACTCAAACACTGACCCTAACCCCAACCCTAACGCTAAAAATGCTCCTGATTATAACCCTAATCCTAACCCTAACCCTCACCCGAACACTGACCCTCGATTCTACGAAAGCTAACCCTATACCTAACTCTAACCCTAACACTATCCTTAAATGCACTCGATTCTAACCCTCACCCTAAACATAAACCTAACCCTATCCCTAATCCTAACCCTAGATGCACTGGATTCTAACCATAACTCTAAACCTAATGTGCTCGATTATAACCCTTACACTAAATCGTCAATCTCAACACTAAGCCTAACCCTAAATGCACTCGACTCTAACCCAAAAGGCAATCCTGACCCTAAGCCTAACCCTAAACCTCGATTCTACCAACACAAACCCTAACCCTAACCCTAAGCTTAAATATAGAGGATTCTAACCATAACTCTAACCCCAATGTGCTCGATTCTAAGTCTAACACTAAATCGTCAATCTCAACACTAACCCTAACTCTAAATGCACTCAGTTGTAACCCAAAAGGCAATCCTCACCCTATGCCTAACCCTAAACTTCGATTCTGCCAACACAAACCCTAACCCTAATCCTAACCCTACCCCTACCCCTACCCCTAAATGCACTCTAACCCTACCCCTACCCCTTACACTAACCCTAACCCTAACGAATTCTAACCAAAACTCTAACCCTAAATGTGCTCGATTCTAACCCAAACACTAAATCGTCAATCTCAACACTATCCCTAACCCTAAATACACTCGACTCTAACCCAAAAGCCATTCCTGACCCTAAGCCCAACCCTAAACCTCGATTCTAGCAACACAAACCTTAAGCCTAATCTTAACCCTACTCCTAAGCCTACCCCTAAATGCACTCTAAGCCATACCCTGATGAAAAGCAGACCACTAAAAATGTGCCTGATTCTAACCCTAACCCTAACCCTAAGCCTAACCTTAAGCCTAACCCTCGATTCTACGAAAGCGAACGCTAAACCTAACTCTAACCCTAGCACTATCCTTAAATGCTCTCGATTTTATCCCTGACCCTCAACCTAACCCTAACCCTAACGCTAACCCTAAATGCACTGAATTCTAAGCATAACTCTCACCCTAAATGTGCTCGATTCAAAGCCTAACACGAAATCGTCAATTTGAACACTAACCCAAAGCCTAAATACACTCGATTCAGATTCAAAATGCAATCCTGACCCTAAGCCTAAACCTCAACCTCGATTCTACCAACACAAACCTTAACCCTAATCCTAACCCTATCCCGTCCACTAGCCCTAAAAGCACTTTAACCCTAATCCTCACCCTAACTCTAACACAAAAACTGTGCTTGATTCTAACCCTAACCCTCACCCTAAGCCTAACCCTAAGCCTAACCCTCGATTCTACGAAAGCTAACCCTAAACCTAACTCTAACCCTAGCACTATCCTTAATGCTCTCGATTCTAACCCTGACCCTAAACCTAACCCAAACCCTAACCCTAACCCTAAATGCACTGAATTCTAATCATAACTCTATCCCTAAATGTGCCTGATTCTAACTCTATAAAGAAATCATCAATTTCAACACTAACCCTAAGCCTAAATGCTCTGAATTATGACCCAAAATGCTCTCCTGACCCTAAGCCTAAACCAAAACCTCGATTCTACCAACACAAACCCTAACTCTAATCTTAACCCAATTCCTCCCCTACCCCTAAATGCACTCAAACCCTGACCCTAACCCCAACCCTAACGCTAAAAATGCTCCTGATTCTAACCCTAATCCTAACCCTAACCCTCACCCGAACACTGACCCTCGATTCTACGAAAGCTAACCCTATACCTAACTCTAACCCTAACACTATCCTTAAATGCACTCGATTCTAACCATCACCCTAAACATAAACCTAACCCTATCCCTAATCGTAACCCTAAATGCACTGGATTCTAACCATAATTCTAACCCTAATGTGCTCGATTATAACCCTAACACTAAATCGTCAATCTCAACACTATCCCTAACCCTAAATGCACTCGACTCTAACCCAAAAGCCATTCCTGACCCTAAGCCCAACCCTAAACCTCGATTCTACCAACACAAACCTTAACCCTAATCCTAACCCTACTCTTACCCCTACCCCTAAATGCACTCTAAGCCATACCCTGATGAAAAGCAGACCACTAAAAATGTGCCTGATTCTAACCCTAACCCTAACCCTAAGCCTATCCTTAAGCCTAACCCTCGATTCTACGAAAGCGAACGCTAAACCTAACTCTAACCCTCGCACTATCCTTAAATGCTCTAGATTTTATCCCTGACCCTCAACCTAACCCTAACCCTAACGCTAACCCTAAATGCACTGAATTCTAAGCATAACTCTCACCCTAAATGTGCTCGATTCAAAGCCTAACACGAAATCGTCAATTTGAACACTAACCCAAAGCCTAAATACACTCGATTCTGATACAAAATGCAATCCTGACCCTAAGCCTAAACCTCAACCTCGATTCTACCAACACAAACCTTAACCCTAATCCTGACCCTATCCCTTCCACTAGCCCTAAAAGCACTTTAACCCTAATCCTCACCCTAACGCTAACACTAAAACTGTGCTTGATTCTAACCCTAAATCTCACCCTAAGCCTAACCCTAAGCCTAACCCTCGATTCTACGAAAGCTAACCCTAAACCTAACTCTAACCCTAGCACTATCCTTAATGCTCTCGATTCTAACCCTGACCCTAAACCTAACGCTAACCCTAAATACACTGAATTCTAATCATAACTCTATCCCTAAATGTGCCTGATTCTAACGCTATAACTAAATCATCAATTTCAACACTAACCCTAAGCCCAAATGCTCTGAATTATGGCCCCAAATGCTCTCCTGACCCTAAGCTTAACCCCAAACCTCGATTCTACCAACACAAACCCTAATCCTAATCCTAACCCAGCTCCTCCCCTACCCCAAAATGCACTCAAACACTGACCCTAACCCCAACCCTAACGCTAAAAATGCTCCTGATTATAACCCTAATCCTAACCCTAACCCTCACCCGAACACTGACCCTCGATTCTACGAAAGCTAACCCTATACCTAACTCTAACCCTAACACTATCCTTAAATGCACTCGATTCTAACCCTCACCCTAAACATAAACCTAACCCTATCCCTAATCCTAACCCTAAATGCACTGGATTCTAACCATAACTCTAACCCTAATGTGCTCGATTATAACCCTTACACTAAATCGTCAATCTCAACACTAAGCCTAACCCTAAATGCACTCGACTCTAACCCAAAAGGCAATCCTGAGCCTAAGCCTAACCCTAAACCTCGATTCTACCAACACAAACCCTAACCCTAACCCTAAGCTTAAATATAGAGGATTCTAACCATAACTCTAACCCCAATGTGCTCGATTCTAAGTCTAACACTAAATCGTCAATCTCAACACTAACCCTAACTCTAAATGCACTCAGTTGTAACCCAAAAGGCAATCCTCACCCTATGCCTAACCCTAAACTTCGATTCTGCCAACACAAACCCTAACCCTAATCCTAACCCTACCCCTACCCCTACCCCTAAATGCACTCTAACCCTACCCCTACCCCTTACACTAACCCTAACCCTAACGAATTCTAACCAAAACTCTAACCCTAAATGTGCTCGATTCTAACCCAAACACTAAATCGTCAATCTCAACACTATCCCTAACCCTAAATACACTCGACTCTAACCCAAAAGCCATTCCTGACCCTAAGCCCAACCCTAAACATCGATTCTAGCAACACAAACCTTAAGCCTAATCTTAACCCTACTCCTAAGCCTACCCCTAAATGCACTCTAAGCCATACCCTGATGAAAAGCAGACCACTAAAAATGTGCCTGATTCTAACCCTAACCCTAACCCTAAGCCTAACCTTAAGCCTAACCCTCGATTCTACGAAAGCGAACGCTAAACCTAACTCTAACCCTAGCACTATCCTTAAATGCTCTCGATTTTATCCCTGACCCTCAACCTAACCCTAACCCTCACGCTAACCCTAAATGCACTGAATTCTAAGCATAACTCTCACCCTAAATGTGCTCGATTCAAAGCCTAACACGAAATCGTCAATTTGAACACTAACCCAAAGCCTAAATACACTCGATTCTGATTCAAAATGCAATCCTGACCCTAAGCCTAAACCTCAACCTCGATTCTACCAACACAAACCTTAACCCTAATCCTAACCCTATCCCGTCCACTAGCCCTAAAAGCACTTTAACCCTAATCCTCACCCTAACGCTAACACAAAAACTGTGCTTGATTCTAACCCTAACCCTCACCCTAAGCCTAACCCTAAGCCTAACCCTCGATTCTACGAAAGCTAACCCTCAACCTAACTCTAACCCTAGCACTATCCTTAATGCTCTCGATTCTAACCCTCACCCTAAACCTACCACTAACCCTAAACCTAACCCTAACCCTAAATGCACTGAATTCTAATCATAACTCTATCCCTAAATGTGCCTGATTCTAACTCTATAACTAAATCATCAATTTCAACACTAACCCTAAGGCCAAATGCTCTCAATTATGACCCCAAATGCTCTCCTGACCCTAAGCCTAACCGAAAACCTCGATTCTACCAACACAAACCCTAACCCTAATCCTAACCCAACTCCTCCCCTAGCCCTAAATGCACTCAAACCTTTACCCTAACCCCAACCCTAACGCTAAAAATGCTCCTGAATCCAACACTAATCCTAACCCTAACCCTCACCCGAACACTGACCCTCAATTCTACGAAAGCTAACCCTATACCTAACTCTAACCATAACATTATCCTTAAATGCACTCGATTTTAACACTCACCCTAAACATAAACCTAACCCTATCCCTAATTCTAACCCTAAATGCACTGGATTCTAACCATAACTCTAACCCTAATGTGCTCGATTATAACCGTAACACTAAATCGTCAATCTCAACACTAAGCCTAACCCTAAATGCACTCGACTCTAACCTAAAAGGCTATCCTGACCCTAAGCCTAAACCTAAACCTCGATTCTACCAACACAAACCCTAACCCTAACGCTAAGCTTAAATGTAGTGGATTATAGCCATAACTCTAACCCTAATGTGCTCGATTCTAAGTCTAACACTAAATCGTCAATCTCAACACTAACCCTAACTCTAAATGCACTCAGTTGTAACCCAAAAGGCAATCCTCACCCTATGCCTAACCCTAAACTTCGATTCTGCCAACACAAACCCTAAACCTAATCCTAACCCTACCCTTACGCCTACCCCTAAATGCACTCTAAGCCATACCCTGATGAAAAGCAGACCACTAAAAATGTGCCTGATTCTAACCCTAACCCTCACCCTAAGCCTAACCCTAAGCCTAACCCTCGATTCTACGAAAGCGAACGCTAAACCTAACTCTAACCCTCGCACTATCCTTAATGCTCTCGATTCTAACCCTGACCCTAAACCTAACCCAAACCCTAACCCTAACCCTAAATGCACTGAATTCTAATCATAACTCTATCCCTAAATGTGCCTGATTCTAACTCTATAACGAAATCATCAATTTCAACACTAACCCTAAGCCTAAATGCTCTGAATTATGACCCAAAATGCTCTCCTGACCCTAAGCCTAAACCAAAACCTCGATTCTACCAACACAAACCCTAACTCTAATCCTAACACAACTCCTCTCCTACCCCTAAATGCACTCAAACCCTGACCCTAACCCCAACCCTAACGCTAAAAATGCTCCTGATTCTAACCCTAATCCTAACCCTAACCCTCACCCGGACACTGACCCTCGATTCTACGAAAGCTAACCCTATACCTAACTCTAACCCTAACACTATCCTTAAATGCACTCGATTCTAACCATCACCCTAAACATAAACCTAACCCTATCCCTAATCCTAACCCTAAATGCACTGGATTCTAACCATAATTCTAACCCTAATGTGCTCGATTATAACCCTAACACTAAATCGTCAATCTCAACACTAAGCCTAACCCTAAATGCACTCGACTCTAACCCAAAAGCCATTCCTGACCCCAAGCCCAACCCTAAACCTCGATTCTACCAACACAAACCTTAACCCTAATCCTAACCCTACTCTTACCCCTACCCCTAAATGCACTCTAAGCCATACCCTGATGAAAAGCAGACCACTAAAAATGTGCCTGATTCTAACCCTAACCCTAACCCTAAGCCTATCCTTAAGCCTAACCCTCGATTCTACGAAAGCGAACGCTAAACCTAACTCTAACCCTCGCACTATCCTTAAATGCTCTCGATTTTAACCCTGACCCTCAACCTAACCCTAACCCTAACGCTAACCCTAAATGCACTGAATTCTAAGCATAACTCTCACCCTAAATATGCTCTATTCAAAGCCTAACACGAAATCGTCAATTTGAACACTAACCCAAAGCCTAAATACACTCGATTCTGATCCAAAATGCAATCCTGACCCTAAGCCTAAACCTCAACCTCGATTCTACCACCACAAACCTTAACCCTAATCCTGACCCTATCCCTTCCACTAGCCCTAAAGGCACTTTAACCCTAATCCTCACCCTAACGCTAACACTAAAACTGTGCTTGATTCTAACCCTAACTCTCACCCTAAGCCTAACCCTAAGCCTAACCCTCGATTCTACGAAAGCTAACCCTAAACCTAACTCTAACCCTATCACTATCCTCAATGCTCTCGATTCTAACCCTGACCCTAAACCTAACGCTAACCCTAAATACACTGAATTCTAATCATAACTCTATCCCTAAATGTGCCTGATTCTAACGCTATAACTAAATCATCAATTTCAACACTAACCCTAAGCCCAAATGCTCTGAATTATGACCCCAAATGCTCTCCTGAGCCTAAGCCTAACCCAAAACCTCGATTCTACCAACACAAACCCTAACCCTAATCCTACCCCAACTCCTCCCCTACCCCTAAATGCACTCAAACCCTGACCCTAACCCCAACCCTACCGCTGAAAATGCTCCTGATGCTAACCCCAATCCTAACCCTCAACCTCACCCGAACACGGACCCTCGATTCTACGAAAGCTAACCCTATACCTAACTCTAACCCTAACACTATCCTTAAATGCACTCGATTCTAACCCTCACCCTAAACATAAACCTAACCCTATCCCTAATCCTAACCCTAAATGCACTGGATTCTAACCATAACTCTAAACCTAATGTGCTCGATTATAACCCTTACACTAAATCGTCAATCTCAACACTAACCCTAACTCTAAATGCACTCGACTCTAACCCAAAAGGCAATCCTCACCTTATGCCTAACCCTAAACTTCGATTCTACCAACACAAACCCTAACCCTAATCCTAACCCTACCCCTACCCCTACCCCTAAATGCACTCTAACCCTACCCCTACCCCTTACACTAACCCTAACCCTAACGAATTCTAACCAAAACTCTAACCCTAAATGTGCTCGATTCTAACCCAAACACTAAATCGTCAATCTCAACACTATCCCTAACCCTAAATACACTCGACTCTAACCCAAAAGCCATTCCTGACCCTAAGCCCAACCCTAAACCTCGATTCTAGCAACACAAACCTTAAGCCTAATCTTAACCCTACTCCTAAGCCTACCCCTAAATGCACTCTAAGCCATACCCTGATGAAAAGCAGACCACTAAAAATGTGCCTGATTCTAACCCTAACCCTAACCCTAAGCCTAACCTTAAGCCTAACCCTCGATTCTATGAAAGCGAACGCTAAACCTAACTCTAACCCTAGCACTATCCTTAAATGCTCTCGATTTTATCCCTGACCCTCAACCTAACCCTAACCCTAACGCTAACCCTAAATGCACTGAATTCTAAGCATAACTCTCACCCTAAATGTGCTCGATTCAAAGCCTAACACGAAATCGTCAATTTGAACACTAACCCAAAGCCTAAATACACTCGATTCTGATTCAAAATGCAATCCTGACCCTAAGCCTAAACCTCAACCTCGATTCTACCAACACAAACCTTAACCCTAATCCTAACCATATCCCGTCCACTAGCCCTAAAAGCACTTTAACCCTAATCCTCACCCTAACGCTAACACAAAAACTGTGCTTGCTTCTAACCCTAACCCTCACCCTAAGCCTAACCCTAAGCCTAACCCTCGATTCTACGAAAGCTAACCCTAAACCTAACTCTAACCCTAGCACTATCCTTAATGCACTCGATTCTAACCCTCACGCTAAACCTAACCCTAACCCTAAATGCACTGAATTCTAATCATAACTCTATCCCTAAATGTGCCTGATTCTAACTCTATAACTAAATCATCAATTTCAACACTAACCCTAAGGCCAAATGCTCTCAATTATGACCCCAAATGCTCTCCTGACCCTAAGCCTAACCGAAAACCTCGATTCTACCAACACAAACCCTAACCCTAATCCTAACCCAACTCCTCCCCTAGCCCTAATTGCACTCAAACCTTTACCCTAACCCCAACCCTAACGCTAAAAATGCTCCTGAATCCAACACTAATCCTAACCCTAACCCTCACCCGAACACTGACCCTCGATTCTACGAAAGCTAACCCTATACCTAACTCTAACCATAACATTATCCTTAAATGCACTCGATTTTAACACTCACCCTAAACATAAACCTAACCCTATCCCTAATTCTAACCCTAAATGCACTGGATTCTAACCACAACTCTAACCCTAATGTGCTCGATTATAACTGTAACACTAAATCGTCAATCTCAACACTAAGCCTAACCCTAAATGCACTCGACTCTAACCTAAAAGGCTATCCTGACCCTAAGCCTAAACCTAAACCTCGATTCTACCAACACAAACCCTAACCCTAACGCTAAGCTTAAATGTAGTGGATTATAGCCATAACTCTAACCCTAATGTGCTCGATTCTAAGTCTAACACTAAATCGTCAATCTCAACACTAACCCTAACTCTAAATGCACTCAGTTGTAACCCAAAAGGCAATCCTCACCCTATGCCTAACCCTAAACTTCGATTCTGCCAACACAAACCCTAAACCTAATCCTAACCCTACCCTTACGCCTACCCCTAAATGCACTCTAAGCCATACCCTGATGAAAAGCAGACCACTAAAAATGTGCCTGATTCTAACCCTAACCCTCACCCTAAGCCTAACCCTAAGCCTAACCCTCGATTCTACGAAAGCGAACGCTAAACCTAACTCTAACCCTCGCACTATCCTTAATGCTCTCGATTCTAACCCTGACCCTAAACCTAACCCAAACCCTAACCCTAACCTTAAATGCACTGAATTCTAATCATAACTCTATCCCTAAATGTGCCTGATTCTAACTCTATAACGAAATCATCAATTTCAACACTAACCCTAAGCCTAAATGCTCTGAATTATGACCCAAAATGCTCTCCTGACCCTAAGCTTAAACCAAAACCTCGATTCTACCAACACAAACCCTAACTCTAATCTTAACCCAACTCCTCCCCTACCCCTAAATGCACTCAAGCCCTGACCCTAACCCCAACCCTAACGCTAAAAATGCTCCTGATTCTAACCCTAATCCTAACCCTAACCCTCACCCGGACACTGACCCTCGATTCTACGAAAGCTAACCCTATACCTAACTCTAACCCTAACACTATCCTTAAATGCACTCGATTCTAACCATCACCCTAAACATAAACCTAACCCTATCCCTAATCGTAACCCTAAATGCACTGGATTCTAACCATAATTCTAACCCTAATGTGCTCGATTATAACCCTAACACTAAATCGTCAATCTCAACACTATCCCTAACGCTAAATGCACTCGACTCTAACCCAAAAGCCATTCCTGACCCTAAGCCCAACCCTAAACCTCGATTCTACCAACACAAACCTTAACCCTAATCCTAACCCTACTCTTACCCCTACCCCTAAATGCACTCTAAGCCATACCCTGATGAAAAGCAGACCACTAAAAATGTGCCTGATTCTAACCCTAACCCTAACCCTAAGCCTATCCTTAAGCCTAACCCTCGATTCTACGAAAGCGAACGCTAAACCTAACTCTAACCCTCGCACTATCCTTAAATGCTCTCGATTTTATCCCTGACCCTCAACCTAACCCTAACCCTAACGCTAACCCTAAATGCACTGAATTCTAAGCATAACTCTCACCCTAAATGTGCTCGATTCAAAGCCTAACACGAAATCGTCAATTTGAACACTAACCCAAAGCCTAAATACACTCGATTCTGATACAAAATGCAATCCTGACCCTAAGCCTAAACCTCAACCTCGATTCTACCAACACAAACCTTAACCCTAATCCTGACCCTATCCCTTCCACTAGCCCTAAAAGCACTTTAACCCTAATCCTCACCCTAACGCTAACACTAAAACTGTGCTTGATTCTAACCCTAAATCTCACCCTAAGCCTAACCCTAAGCCTAACCCTCGATTCTACGAAAGCTAACCCTAAACCTAACTCTAACCCTAGCACTATCCTCAATGCTCTCGATTCTAACCCTGACCCTAAACCTAACGCTAACCCTAAATACACTGAATTCTAATCATAACTCTATCCCTAAATGTGCCTGATTCTAACGCTATAACTAAATCATCAATTTCAACACTAACCCTAAGCCCAAATGCTCTGAATTATGACCCCAAATGCTCTCCTGACCCTAAGCCTAACCCAAAACCTCGATTCTACCAACACAAACCCTAATCCTAATCCTAACCCAGCTCCTCCCCTACCCCAAAATGCACTCAAACACTGACCCTAACCCCAACCCTAACGCTAAAAATGCTCCTGATTATAACCCTAATCCTAACCCTAACCCTCACCCGAACACTGACCCTCGATTCTACGAAAGCTAACCCTATACCTAACTCTAACCCTAACACTATCCTTAAATGCACTCGATTCTAACCCTCACCCTAAACATAAACCTAACCCTATCCCTAATCCTAACCCTAAATGCACTGGATTCTAACCATAACTCTAAACCTAATGTGCTCGATTATAACCCTTACACTAAATCGTCAATCTCAACACTAAGCCTAACCCTAAATGCACTCGACTCTAACCCAAAAGGCAATCCTGAGCCTAAGCCTAACCCTAATCCTCGATTCTACCAACACAAACCCTAACCCTAACCCTAAGCTTAAATATAGAGGATTCTAACCATAACTCTAACCCCAATGTGCTCGATTCTAAGTCTAACACTAAATCGTCAATCTCAACACTAACCCTAACTCTAAATGCACTCAGTTGTAACCCAAAAGGCAATCCTCACCCTATGCCTAACCCTAAACTTCGATTCTGCCAACACAAACCCTAACCCTAATCCTAACCCTACCCCTACCCCTACCCCTAAATGCACTCTAACCCTACCCCTACCCCTTACACTAACCCTAACCCTAACGAATTCTAACCAAAACTCTAACCCTAAATGTGCTCGATTCTAACCCAAACACTAAATCGTCAATCTCAACACTATCCCTAACCCTAAATACACTCGACTCTAACCCAAAAGCCATTCCTGACCCTAAGCCCAACCCTAAACATCGATTCTAGCAACACAAACCTTAAGCCTAATCTTAACCCTACTCCTAAGCCTACCCCTAAATGCACTCTAAGCCATACCCTGATGAAAAGCAGACCACTAAAAATGTGCCTGATTCTAACCCTAACCCTAACCCTAAGCCTAACCTTAAGCCTAACCCTCGATTCTACGAAAGCGAACGCTAAACCTAACTCTAACCCTAGCACTATCCTTAAATGCTCTCGATTTTATCCCTGACCCTCAACCTAACCCTAACCCTCACGCTAACCCTAAATGCACTGAATTCTAAGCATAACTCTCACCCTAAATGTGCTCTATTCAAAGCCTAACACGAAATCGTCAATTTGAACACTAACCCAAAGCCTAAATACACTCGATTCTGATACAAAATGCAATCCTGACCCTAAGCCTAAACCTCAACCTCGATTCTACCACCACAAACCTTAACCCTAATCCTGACCCTATCCCTTCCACTAGCCCTAAAGGCACTTTAACCCTAATCCTCACCCTAACGCTAACACTAAAACTGTGCTTGATTCTAACCCTAACTCTCACCCTAAGCCTAACCCTAAGCCTAACCCTCGATTCTACGAAAGCTAACCCTAAACCTATCTCTAACCCTAGCACTATTCTTAATGCTCTCGATTCTAACCCTGACCCTAAACCTAACGCTAACCCTAAATACACTGAATTCTAATCATAACTCTATCCCTAAATGTGCCTGATTCTAACGCTATAACTAAATCATCAATTTCAACACTAACCCTAAGCCCAAATGCTCTGAATTATGACCCCAAATGCTCTCCTGACCCTAAGCCTAACCCAAAACCTCGATTCTACCAACACAAACCCTAACCCTAATCCTACCCCAACTCCTCCCCTACCCCTAAATGCACTCAAACCCTGACCCTAACCCCAACCCTAACGCTAAAAATGCTCCTGATGCTAACCCCAATCCTAACCCTCAACCTCACCCGAACACGGACCCTCGATTCTACGAAAGCTAACCCTATACCTAACTCTAACCCTAACACTATCCTTAAATGCACTCGATTCTAACCCTCACCCTAAACATAAACCTAACCCTATCCCTAATCCTAACCCTAAATGCACTGGATTCTAACCATAACTCTAAACCTAATGTGCTCGATTATAACCCTTACACTAAATCGTCAATCTCAACACTAAGCCTAACCCTAAATGCACTCGACTCTAACCCAAAAGGCAATCCTGAGCCTAAGCCTAACCCTAAACCTCGATTCTACCAACACAAACCCTAACCCTAACCCTAAGCTTAAATATAGAGGATTCTAACCATAACTCTAACCCCAATGTGCTCGATTCTAAGTCTAACACTAAATCGTCAATCTCAACACTAACCCTAACTCTAAATGCACTCAGTTGTAACCCAAAAGGCAATCCTCACCTTATGCCTAACCCTAAACTTCGATTCTACCAACACAAACCCTAACCCTAATCCTAACCCTACCCCTACCCCTACCCCTAAATGCACTCTAACCCTACCCCTACCCCTTACACTAACCCTAACCCTAACGAATTCTAACCAAAACTCTAACCCTAAATGTGCTCGATTCTAACCCAAACACTAAATCGTCAATCTCAACACTATCCCTAACCCTAAATACACTCGACTCTAACCCAAAAGCCATTCCTGACCCTAAGCCCAACCCTAAACATCGATTCTAGCAACACAAACCTTAACCCTAATCCTAACCCTACTCCTAAGCCTACCCCTAAATGCACTCTAAGCCATACGCTGATGAAAAGCAGACCACTAAAAATGTGCCTGATTCTAACCCTAACCCTAACCCTAAGCCTAACCTTAAGCCTAACCCTCGATTCTACGAAAGCGAATGCTAAACCTAACTCTAACCCTAGCACTATCCTTAAATGCTCTCGATTTTATCCCTGACCCTCAACCTAACCCTAACCCTAACGCTAACCCTAAATGCACTGAATTCTAAGCATAACTCTCACCCTAAATGTGCTCGATTCAAAGCCTAACACGAAATCGTCAATTTGAACACTAACCCAAAGCCTAAATACACTCGATTCTGATTCAAAATGCAATCCTGACCCTAAGCCTAAACCTCAACCTCGATTCTACCAACACAAACCTTAACCCTAATCCTAACCCTATCCCGTCCACTAGCCCTAAAAGCACTTTAACCATAATCCTCACCCTAACGCTAACACAAAAACTGTGCTTGCTTCTAACCCTAACCCTCACCCTAAGCCTAACCCTAAGCCTAACCCTCGATTCTACGAAAGCTAACCCTAAACCTAACTCTAACCCTAGCACTATCCTTAATGCACTCGATTCTAACCCTCACCCTAAACCTAACCCTAACCAGAAATGCACTGAATTCTAATCATAACTCTATCCCTAAATGTGCCTGATTCTAACTCTATAACTAAATCATCAATTTCAACACTAACCCTAAGGCCAAATGCTCTCAATTATGACCCCAAATGCTCTCCTGACCCTAAGCCTAACCGAAAACCTCGATTCTACCAACACAAACCCTAACCCTAATCCTAACCCAACTCCTCCCCTAGCCCTAATTGCACTCAAACCTTTACCCTAACCCCAACCCTAACGCTAAAAATGCTCCTGAATCCAACACTAATCCTAACCCTAACCCTCACCCGAACACTGACCCTCGATTCTACGAAAGCTAACCCTATACCTAACTCTAACCATAACATTATCCTTAAATGCACTCGATTTTAACACTCACCCTAAACATAAACCTAACCCTATCCCTAATTCTAACCCTAAATGCACTGGATTCTAACCACAACTCTAACCCTAATGTGCTCGATTATAACTGTAACACTAAATCGTCAATCTCAACACTAAGCCTAACCCTAAATGCACTCGACTCTAACCTAAAAGGCTATCCTGACCCTAAGCCTAAACCTAAACCTCGATTCTACCAACACAAACCCTAACCCTAACGCTAAGCTTAAATGTAGTGGATTATAGCCATAACTCTAACCCTAATGTGCTCGATTCTAAGTCTAACACTAAATCGTCAATCTCAACACTAACCCTAACTCTAAATGCACTCAGTTGTAACCCAAAAGGCAATCCTCACCCTATGCCTAACCCTAAACTTCGATTCTGCCAACACAAACCCTAAACCTAATCCTAACCCTACCCTTACGCCTACCCCTAAATGCACTCTAAGCCATACCCTGATGAAAAGCAGACCACTAAAAATGTGCCTGATTCTAACCCTAACCCTCACCCTAAGCCTAACCCTAAGCCTAACCCTCGATTCTACGAAAGCGAACGCTAAACCTAACTCTAACCCTCGCACTATCCTTAATGCTCTCGATTCTAACCCTGACCCTAAACCTAACCCAAACCCTAACCCTAACCTTAAATGCACTGAATTCTAATCATAACTCTATCCCTAAATGTGCCTGATTCTAACTCTATAACGAAATCATCAATTTCAACACTAACCCTAAGCCTAAATGCTCTGAATTATGACCCAAAATGCTCTCCTGACCCTAAGCCTAAACCAAAACCTCGATTCTACCAACACAAACCCTAACTCTAATCTTAACCCAACTCCTCCCCTACCCCTAAATGCACTCAAGCCCTGACCCTAACCCCAACCCTAACGCTAAAAATGCTCCTGATTCTAACCCTAATCCTAACCCTAACCCTCACCCGGACACTGACCCTCGATTCTACGAAAGCTAACCCTATACCTAACTCTAACCCTAACACTATCCTTAAATGCACTCGATTCTAACCATCACCCTAAACATAAACCTAACCCTATCCCTAATCGTAACCCTAAATGCACTGGATTCTAACCATAATTCTAACCCTAATGTGCTCGATTATAACCCTAACACTAAATCGTCAATCTCAACACTATCCCTAACGCTAAATGCACTCGACTCTAACCCAAAAGCCATTCCTGACCCTAAGCCCAACCCTAAACCTCGATTCTACCAACACAAACCTTAACCCTAATCCTAACCCTACTCTTACCCCTACCCCTAAATGCACTCTAAGCCATACCCTGATGAAAAGCAGACCACTAAAAATGTGCCTGATTCTAACCCTAACCCTAACCCTAAGCCTATCCTTAAGCCTAACCCTCGATTCTACGAAAGCGAACGCTAAACCTAACTCTAACCCTCGCACTATCCTTAAATGCTCTCGATTTTATCCCTGACCCTCAACCTAACCCTAACCCTAACGCTAACCCTAAATGCACTGAATTCTAAGCATAACTCTCACCCTAAATGTGCTCGATTCAAAGCCTAACACGAAATCGTCAATTTGAACACTAACCCAAAGCCTAAATACACTCGATTCTGATACAAAATGCAATCCTGACCCTAAGCCTAAACCTCAACCTCGATTCTACCAACACAAACCTTAACCCTAATCCTGACCCTATCCCTTCCACTAGCCCTAAAAGCACTTTAACCCTAATCCTCACCCTAACGCTAACACTAAAACTGTGCTTGATTCTAACCCTAAATCTCACCCTAAGCCTAACCCTAAGCCTAACCCTCGATTCTACGAAAGCTAACCCTAAACCTAACTCTAACCCTAGCACTATCCTCAATGCTCTCGATTCTAACCCTGACCCTAAACCTAACGCTAACCCTAAATACACTGAATTCTAATCATAACTCTATCCCTAAATGTGCCTGATTCTAACGCTATAACTAAATCATCAATTTCAACACTAACCCTAAGCCCAAATGCTCTGAATTATGACCCCAAATGCTCTCCTGACCCTAAGCCTAACCCAAAACCTCGATTCTACCAACACAAACCCTAATCCTAATCCTAACCCAGCTCCTCCCCTACCCCAAAATGCACTCAAACACTGACCCTAACCCCAACCCTAACGCTAAAAATGCTCCTGATTATAACCCTAATCCTAACCCTAACCCTCACCCGAACACTGACCCTCGATTCTACGAAAGCTAACCCTATACCTAACTCTAACCCTAACACTATCCTTAAATGCACTCGATTCTAACCCTCACCCTAAACATAAACCTAACCCTATCCCTAATCCTAACCCTAAATGCACTGGATTCTAACCATAACTCTAAACCTAATGTGCTCGATTATAACCCTTACACTAAATCGTCAATCTCAACACTAAGCCTAACCCTAAATGCACTCGACTCTAACCCAAAAGGCAATCCTGAGCCTAAGCCTAACCCTAATCCTCGATTCTACCAACACAAACCCTAACCCTAACCCTAAGCTTAAATATAGAGGATTCTAACCATAACTCTAACCCCAATGTGCTCGATTCTAAGTCTAACACTAAATCGTCAATCTCAACACTAACCCTAACTCTAAATGCACTCAGTTGTAACCCAAAAGGCAATCCTCACCCTATGCCTAACCCTAAACTTCGATTCTGCCAACACAAACCCTAACCCTAATCCTAACCCTACCCCTACCCCTACCCCTAAATGCACTCTAACCCTACCCCTACCCCTTACACTAACCCTAACCCTAACGAATTCTAACCAAAACTCTAACCCTAAATGTGCTCGATTCTAACCCAAACACTAAATCGTCAATCTCAACACTATCCCTAACCCTAAATACACTCGACTCTAACCCAAAAGCCATTCCTGACCCTAAGCCCAACCCTAAACATCGATTCTAGCAACACAAACCTTAAGCCTAATCTTAACCCTACTCCTAAGCCTACCCCTAAATGCACTCTAAGCCATACCCTGATGAAAAGCAGACCACTAAAAATGTGCCTGATTCTAACCCTAACCCTAACCCTAAGCCTAACCTTAAGCCTAACCCTCGATTCTACGAAAGCGAACGCTAAACCTAACTCTAACCCTAGCACTATCCTTAAATGCTCTCGATTTTATCCCTGACCCTCAACCTAACCCTAACCCTCACGCTAACCCTAAATGCACTGAATTCTAAGCATAACTCTCACCCTAAATGTGCTCTATTCAAAGCCTAACACGAAATCGTCAATTTGAACACTAACCCAAAGCCTAAATACACTCGATTCTGATACAAAATGCAATCCTGACCCTAAGCCTAAACCTCAACCTCGATTCTACCACCACAAACCTTAACCCTAATCCTGACCCTATCCCTTCCACTAGCCCTAAAGGCACTTTAACCCTAATCCTCACCCTAACGCTAACACTAAAACTGTGCTTGATTCTAACCCTAACTCTCACCCTAAGCCTAACCCTAAGCCTAACCCTCGATTCTACGAAAGCTAACCCTAAACCTATCTCTAACCCTAGCACTATTCTTAATGCTCTCGATTCTAACCCTGACCCTAAACCTAACGCTAACCCTAAATACACTGAATTCTAATCATAACTCTATCCCTAAATGTGCCTGATTCTAACGCTATAACTAAATCATCAATTTCAACACTAACCCTAAGCCCAAATGCTCTGAATTATGACCCCAAATGCTCTCCTGACCCTAAGCCTAACCCAAAACCTCGATTCTACCAACACAAACCCTAACCCTAATCCTACCCCAACTCCTCCCCTACCCCTAAATGCACTCAAACCCTGACCCTAACCCCAACCCTAACGCTAAAAATGCTCCTGATGCTAACCCCAATCCTAACCCTCAACCTCACCCGAACACGGACCCTCGATTCTACGAAAGCTAACCCTATACCTAACTCTAACCCTAACACTATCCTTAAATGCACTCGATTCTAACCCTCACCCTAAACATAAACCTAACCCTATCCCTAATCCTAACCCTAAATGCACTGGATTCTAACCATAACTCTAAACCTAATGTGCTCGATTATAACCCTTACACTAAATCGTCAATCTCAACACTAAGCCTAACCCTAAATGCACTCGACTCTAACCCAAAAGGCAATCCTGAGCCTAAGCCTAACCCTAAACCTCGATTCTACCAACACAAACCCTAACCCTAACCCTAAGCTTAAATATAGAGGATTCTAACCATAACTCTAACCCCAATGTGCTCGATTCTAAGTCTAACACTAAATCGTCAATCTCAACACTAACCCTAACTCTAAATGCACTCAGTTGTAACCCAAAAGGCAATCCTCACCTTATGCCTAACCCTAAACTTCGATTCTACCAACACAAACCCTAACCCTAATCCTAACCCTACCCCTACCCCTACCCCTAAATGCACTCTAACCCTACCCCTACCCCTTACACTAACCCTAACCCTAACGAATTCTAACCAAAACTCTAACCCTAAATGTGCTCGATTCTAACCCAAACACTAAATCGTCAATCTCAACACTATCCCTAACCCTAAATACACTCGACTCTAACCCAAAAGCCATTCCTGACCCTAAGCCCAACCCTAAACATCGATTCTAGCAACACAAACCTTAACCCTAATCCTAACCCTACTCCTAAGCCTACCCCTAAATGCACTCTAAGCCATACGCTGATGAAAAGCAGACCACTAAAAATGTGCCTGATTCTAACCCTAACCCTAACCCTAAGCCTAACCTTAAGCCTAACCCTCGATTCTACGAAAGCGAATGCTAAACCTAACTCTAACCCTAGCACTATCCTTAAATGCTCTCGATTTTATCCCTGACCCTCAACCTAACCCTAACCCTAACGCTAACCCTAAATGCACTGAATTCTAAGCATAACTCTCACCCTAAATGTGCTCGATTCAAAGCCTAACACGAAATCGTCAATTTGAACACTAACCCAAAGCCTAAATACACTCGATTCTGATTCAAAATGCAATCCTGACCCTAAGCCTAAACCTCAACCTCGATTCTACCAACACAAACCTTAACCCTAATCCTAACCCTATCCCGTCCACTAGCCCTAAAAGCACTTTAACCATAATCCTCACCCTAACGCTAACACAAAAACTGTGCTTGCTTCTAACCCTAACCCTCACCCTAAGCCTAACCCTAAGCCTAACCCTCGATTCTACGAAAGCTAACCCTAAACCTAACTCTAACCCTAGCACTATCCTTAATGCACTCGATTCTAACCCTCACCCTAAACCTAACCCTAACCAGAAATGCACTGAATTCTAATCATAACTCTATCCCTAAATGTGCCTGATTCTAACTCTATAACTAAATCATCAATTTCAACACTAACCCTAAGGCCAAATGCTCTCAATTATGACCCCAAATGCTCTCCTGACCCTAAGCCTAACCGAAAACCTCGATTCTACCAACACAAACCCTAACCCTAATCCTAACCCAACTCCTCCCCTAGCCCTAATTGCACTCAAACCTTTACCCTAACCCCAACCCTAACGCTAAAAATGCTCCTGAATCCAACACTAATCCTAACCCTAACCCTCACCCGAACACTGACCCTCGATTCTACGAAAGCTAACCCTATACCTAACTCTAACCATAACATTATCCTTAAATGCACTCGATTTTAACACTCACCCTAAACATAAACCTAACCCTATCCCTAATTCTAACCCTAAATGCACTGGATTCTAACCACAACTCTAACCCTAATGTGCTCGATTATAACCGTAACACTAAATCGTCAATCTCAACACTAAGCCTAACCCTAAATGCACTCGACTCTAACCTAAAAGGCTATCCTGACCCTAAGCCTAAACCTAAACCTCGATTCTACCAACACAAACCCTAACCCTAACGCTAAGCTTAAATGTAGTGGATTATAGCCATAACTCTAACCCTAATGTGCTCGATTCTAAGTCTAACACTAAATCGTCAATCTCAACACTAACCCTAACTCTAAATGCACTCAGTTGTAACCCAAAAGGCAATCCTCACCCTATGCCTAACCCTAAACTTCGATTCTGCCAACACAAACCCTAAACCTAATCCTAACCCTACCCTTACGCCTACCCCTAAATGCACTCTAAGCCATACCCTGATGAAAAGCAGACCACTAAAAATGTGCCTGATTCTAACCCTAACCCTCACCCTAAGCCTAACCCTAAGCCTAACCCTCGATTCTACGAAAGCGAACGCTAAACCTAACTCTAACCCTCGCACTATCCTTAATGCTCTCGATTCTAACCCTGACCCTAAACCTAACCCAAACCCTAACCCTAACCTTAAATGCACTGAATTCTAATCATAACTCTATCCCTAAATGTGCCTGATTCTAACTCTATAACGAAATCATCAATTTCAACACTAACCCTAAGCCTAAATGCTCTGAATTATGACCCAAAATGCTCTCCTGACCCTAAGCCTAAACCAAAACCTCGATTCTACCAACACAAACCCTAACTCTAATCTTAATCCAACTCCTCCCCTACCCCTAAATGCACTCAAGCCCTGACCCTAACCCCAACCCTAACGCTAAAAATGCTCCTGATTCTAACCCTAATCCTAACCCTAACCCTCACCCGGACACTGACCCTCGATTCTACGAAAGCTAACCCTATACCTAACTCTAACCCTAACACTATCCTTAAATGCACTCGATTCTAACCATCACCCTAAACATAAACCTAACCCTATCCCTAATCGTAACCCTAAATGCACTGGATTCTAACCATAATTCTAACCCTAATGTGCTCGATTATAACCCTAACACTAAATCGTCAATCTCAACACTATCCCTAACCCTAAATGCACTCGACTCTAACCCAAAAGCCATTCCTGACCCTAAGCCCAACCCTAAACCTCGATTCTACCAACACAAACCTTAACCCTAATCCTAACCCTACTCTTACCCCTACCCCTAAATGCACTCTAAGCCATACCCTGATGAAAAGCAGACCACTAAAAATGTGCCTGATTCTAACCCTAACCCTAACCCTAAGCCTATCCTTAAGCCTAACCCTCGATTCTACGAAAGCGAACGCTAAACCTAACTCTAACCCTCGCACTCTCCTTAAATGCTCTCGATTTTATCCCTGACCCTCAACCTAACCCTAACCCTAACGCTAACCCTAAATGCACTGAATTCTAAGCATAACTCTCACCCTAAATGTGCTCGATTCAAAGCCTAACACGAAATCGTCAATTTGAACACTAACCCAAAGCCTAAATACACTCGATTCTGATCCAAAATGCAATCCTGACCCTAAGCCTAAACCTCAACCTCGATTCTACCAACACAAACCTTAACCCTAATCCTGACCCTATCCCTTCCACTAGCCCTAAAAGCACTTTAACCCTAATCCTCACCCTAACGCTAACACTAAAACTGTGCTTGATTCTAACCCTAAATCTCACCCTAAGCCTAACCCTAAGCCTAACCCTCGATTCTACGAAAGCTAACCCTAAACCTACCTCTAACCCTAGCACTATCCTCAATGCTCTCGATTCTAACCCTGACCCTAAACCTAACGCTAACCCTAAATACACTGAATTCTAATCATAACTCTATCCCTAAATGTGCCTGATTCTAACGCTATAACTAAATCATCAATTTCAACACTAACCCTAAGCCCAAATGCTCTGAATTATGACCCCAAATGCTCTCCTGACCCTAAGCCTAAACCAAAACCTCGATTCTACCAACACAAACCCTAATCCTAATCCTAACCCAGCTCCTCCCCTACCCCAAAATGCACTCAAACACTGACCCTAACCCCAACCCTAACGCTAAAAATGCTCCTGATTATAACCCTAATCCTAACCCTAACCCTCACCCGAACACTGACCCTCGATTCTACGAAAGCTAACCCTATACCTAACTCTAACCCTAACACTATCCTTAAATGCACTCGATTCTAACCCTCACCCTAAACATAAACCTAACCCTATCCCTAATCCTAACCCTAAATGCACTGGATTCTAACCATAACTCTAAACCTAATGTGCTCGATTATAACCCTTACACTAAATCGTCAATCTCAACACTAAGCCTAACCCTAAATGCACTCGACTCTAACCCAAAAGGCAATCCTGAGCCTAAGCCTAACCCTAATCCTCGATTCTACCAACACAAACCCTAACCCTAACCCTAAGCTTAAATATAGAGGATTCTAACCATAACTCTAACCCCAATGTGCTCGATTCTAAGTCTAACACTAAATCGTCAATCTCAACACTAACCCTAACTCTAAATGCACTCAGTTGTAACCCAAAAGGCAATCCTCACCCTATGCCTAACCCTAAACTTCGATTCTGCCAACACAAACCCTAACCCTAATCCTAACCCTACCCCTACCCCTACCCCTAAATGCACTCTAACCCTAGCCCTACCCCTTACACTAAGCCTAACCCTAACGAATTCTAACCAAAACTCTAACCCTAAATGTGCTCGATTCTAACCCAAACACTAAATCGTCAATCTCAACACTATCCCTAACCCTAAATACACTCGACTCTAACCCAAAAGCCATTCCTGACCCTAAGCCCAACCCTAAACATCGATTCTAGCAACACAAACCTTAAGCCTAATCTTAACCCTACTCCTAAGCCTACCCCTAAATGCACTCTAAGCCATACCCTGATGAAAAGCAGACCACTAAAAATGTGCCTGATTCTAACCCTAACCCTAACCCTAAGCCTAACCTTAAGCCTAACCCTCGATTCTACGAAAGCGAACGCTAAACCTAACTCTAACCCTAGCACTATCCTTAAATGCTCTCGATTTTATCCCTGACCCTCAACCTAACCCTAACCCTCACGCTAACCCTAAATGCACTGAATTCTAAGCATAACTCTCACCCTAAATGTGCTCGATTCAAAGCCTAACACGAAATCGTCAATTTGAACACTAACCCAAAGCCTAAATACACTCGATTCTGATTCAAAATGCAATCCTGACCCTAAGCCTAAACCTCAACCTCGATTCTACCAACACAAACCTTAACCCTAATCCTAACCCTATCCCGTCCACTAGCCCTAAAAGCACTTTAACCCTAATCCTCACCCTAACGCTAACACTAAAACTGTGCTTGATTCTAACCCTAACCCTCACCCTAAGCCTAACCCTAAGCCTAACCCTCGATTCTACGAAAGCTAACCCTAAACCTAACTCTAACCCTAGCACTATCCTTAATGCTCTCGATTCTAACCCAAACCCTAAACCTACCACTAACCCTAAACCTAACCCTAACCCTAAATGCACTGAATTCTAATCATAACTCTATCCCTAAATGTGCCTGATTCTAACTCTATAACTAAATCATCAATTTCAACACTAACCCTAAGGCCAAATGCTCTCAATTATGACCCCAAATGCTCTCCTGACCCTAAGCCTCACCGAAAACCTCGATTCTACCAACACAAACCCTAACCCTAATCCTAACCCAACTCCTCCCCTAGCCCTAAATGCACTCAAACCTTTACCCTAACCCAACCCTAACGCTAAAAATGCTCCTGAATCCAACACTAATCCTAACCCTAACCCTCACCCGAACACTGACCCTCGATTCTACGAAAGCTAACCCTATACCTAACTCTAACCATAACATTATCCTTAAATGCACTCGATTTTAACACTCACCCTAAACATAAACCTAACCCTATCCCTAATTCTAACCCTAAATGCACTGGATTCTAACCATAACTCTAACCCCTAATGTGCTCGATTATAACCGTAACACTAAATCGTCAATCTCAACACTAAGCCTAACCTTAAATGCACTCGACTCTAACCTAAAAGGCTATCCTGACCCTAAGCCTAAACCTAAACCTCGATTCTACCAACACAAACCCTAACCCTAACGCTAAGCTTAAATGTAGTGGATTATAGCCATAACTCTAACCCTAATGTGCTCGATTCTAAGTCTAACACTAAATCGTCAATCTCAACACTAACCCTAACTCTAAATGCACTCAGTTGTAACCCAAAAGGCAATCCTCACCCTATGCCTAACCCTAAACTTCGATTCTGCCAACACAAACCCTAAACCTAATCTTAACCCTACCCTTACGCCTACCCCTAAATGCACTCTAAGCCATACCCTGATGAAAAGCAGACCACTAAAAATGTGCCTGATTCTAACCCTAACCCTCACCCTAAGCCTAACCCTAAGCCTAACCCTCGATTCTACGAAAGCGAACGCTAAACCTAACTCTAACCCTCGCACTATCCTTAATGCTCTCGATTCTAACCCTGACCCTAAACCTAACCCAAACCCTAACCCTAACCCTAAATGCACTGAATTCTAATCATAACTCTATCCCTAAATGTGCCTGATTCTAACTCTATAACGAAATCAATTTCAACACTAACCCTAAGCCTAAATGCTCTGAATTATGACCCAAAATGCTCTCCTGACCCTAAGCCTAAACCAAAACCTCTATTCTACCAACACAAACCCTAACTCTAATCTTAACCCAACTCCTCCCCTACCCCTAAATGCACTCAAACCCTGACCCTAACCCCAACCCTAACGCTAAAAATGCTCCTGATTCTAACCCTAATCCTAACCCTAACCCTCACCCGGACACTGACCCTCGATTCTACGAAAGCTAACCCTATACCTAACTCTAACCCTAACACTATCCTTAAATGCACTCCATACTAACCATCACCCTAAACATAAACCTAACCCTATCCCTAATCGTAACCCTAAATGCACTGGATTCTAACCATAATTCTAACCCTAATGTCCTCGATTATAACCCTAACACTAAATCGTCAATCTCAACACTATCCCTAACCCTAAATGCACTCGACTCTAACCCAAAAGCCATTCCTGACCCTCAGCCCAACCCTAAACCTCGATTCTACCAACACAAACCTTAACCCTAATCCTAACCCTACTCTTACCCCTACCCCTAAATGCACTCTAAGCCATACCCTGATGAAAAGCAGACCACTAAAAATGTGCCTGATTCTAACCCTAACCCTAACCCTAAGCCTATCCTTAAGCCTAACCCTCGATTCTACGAAAGCGAACGCTAAACCTAACTCTAACCCTCGAACTATCCTTAAATGCTCTCGATTTTAACCCTGACCCTCAACCTAACCCTAACCCTAACGCTAACCCTAAATGCACTGAATTCTAAGCATAACTCTCACCCTAAATATGCTCGATTCAAAGCCTAACACGAAATCGTCAATTTGAACACTAACCCAAAGCCTAAATACACTCGATTCTGATCCAAAATGCAATCCTGACCCTAAGCCTAAACCTCAACCTCGATTCTACCAACACAAACCTTAACCCTAATCCTGACCCTATCCCTTCCACTAGCCCTAAAAGCACTTTAACCCTAATCCTCACCCTAACGCTAACACTAAAACTGTGCTTGATTCTAACCCTAAATCTCACCCTAAGCCTAACCCTAAGCCTAACCCTCGATTCTACGAAAGCTAACCCTAAACCTAACTCTGACCCTAGCACTATCCTTAATGCTCTCGATTCTAACCCTGACCCTAAACCTAACGCTAACCCTAAATACACTGAATTCTAATCATAACTCTATCCCTAAATGTGCCTGATTCTAACGCTATAACTAAATCATCAATTTCAACACTAACCCTAAGCCCAAATGCTCTGAATTATGACCCCAAATGCTCTCCTGACCCTAAGCCTAACCCAAAACCTCGATTCTACCACCACAAACCCTAACCCTAATCCTACCCCAACTCCTCCCCTACCCCTAAATGCACTCAAACCCTGACCCTAACCCCAACCCTAACGCTAAAAATGCTCCTGATGCTAACCCCAATCCTAACCCTAAACCTCACCCGAACACGGACCCTCGATTCTACGAAAGCTAACCCTATACCTAACTCTAACCCTAACACTATCCTTAAATGCACTCGATTCTAACCCTCACCCTAAACATAAACCTAACCCTATCCCTAATCCTAACCCTAAATGCACTGGATTCTAACCATAACTCTAAACCTAATGTGCTCGATTATAACCCTTTCACTACATCGTCAATCTCAACACTAAGCCTAACCCTAAATGCACTCGACTCTAACCCAAAAGGCAATCCTGAGCCTAAGCCTAACCCTAAACCTCGATTCTACCAACACAAACCCTAACCCTAACCCTAAGCTTAAATATAGAGGATTCTAACCATAACTCTAACCCCAATGTGCTCGATTCTAAGTCTAACACTAAATCGTCAATCTCAACACTAACCCTAACTCTAAATGCACTCAGTTGTAACCCAAAAGGCAATGCTCACCCTATGCCTAACCCTAAACTTCGATTCTGCCAACACAAACCCTAACCCTAATCCTAACCCTACCCCTACCCCTACCCCTTAATGCACTCTAACCCTACCCCTACCCCTTACACTAACCCTAACCCTAACGAATTCTAACCAAAACTCTAACCCTAAATGTGCTCGATTCTAACCCAAACACTAAATCGTCAATCTCAACACTATCCCTAACCCTAAATACACTCGACTCTAACCCAAAAGCCATTCCTGACCCTAAGCCCAACCCTAAACATCGATTCTAGCAACACAAACCTTAAGCCTAATCTTAACCCTACTCCTAAGCCTACCCCTAAATGCACTCTAAGCCATACGCTGATGAAAAGCAGACCACTAAAAATGTGCCTGATTCTAACCCTAACCCTAACCCTAAGCCTAACCTTAAGCCTAACCCTCGATTCTACGAAAGCGAATGCTAAACCTAACTCTAACCCTAGCACTATCCTTAAATGCTCTCGATTTTATCCCTGACCCTCAACCTAACCCTAACCCTAACGCTAACCCTAAATGCACTGAATTCTAAGCATAACTCTCACCCTAAATGTGCTCGATTCAAAGCCTAACACGAAATCGTCAATTTGAACACTAACCCAAAGCCTAAATACACTCGATTCTGATTCAAAATGCAATCCTGACCCTAAGCCTAAACCTCAACCTCGATTCTACCAACACAAACCTTAACCCTAATCCTAACCCTATCCCGTCCACTAGCCCTAAAAGCACTTTAACCCTAATCCTCACCCTAACGCTAACACAAAAACTGTGCTTGATTCTAACCCTAACCCTCACCCTAAGCCTAACCCTAAGCCTAACCCTCGATTCTACGAAAGCTAACCCTAAACCTAACTCTAACCCTAGCACTATCCTTAATGCACTCGATTCTAACCCTCACCCTAAACCTAACCCTAACCCTAAATGCACTGAATTCTAATCATAACTCTATCCCTAAATGTGCCTGATTCTAACTCTATAACTAAATCATCAATTTCAACACTAATCCTAAGGCCAAATGCTCTCAATTATGACCCCAAATGCTCTACCGACCCTAAGCCTAACCGAAAACCTCGATTCTACCAACACAAACCCTAACCCTAATCCTAACCCAACTCCTCCCTAGCCCTAATTGCACTCAAACCTTTACCCTAACCCCAACCCTAACGCTAAAATGCTCCTGAATCCAACACTAATCCTAACCCTAACCCTCACCCGAACACTGACCCTCGATTCTACGAAAGCTAACCCTATACCTAACTCTAACCATAACATTATCCTTAAATGCACTCGATTTTAACACTCACCCTAAACATAAACCTAACCCTATCCCTAATTCTAACCCTAAATGCACTGGATTCTAACCATAAGACTAACCCTAATGTGCTCGATTATAACCGTAACACTAAATCGTCAATCTCAACACTAAGCCTAACCCTAAATGCACTCGACTCTAACCTAAAAGGCTATCCTGACCCTAAGCCTAAACCTAAACCTCGATTCTACCAACACAAACCCTAACCCTAACGCTAAGCTTAAATGTAGTGGATTATAGCCATAACTCTAACCCTAATGTGCTCGATTCTAAGTCTAACACTAAATCGTCAATCTCAACACTAACCCTAACTCTAAATGCACTCAGTTGTAACCCAAAAGGCAATCCTCACCCTATGCCTAACCCTAAACTTCGATTCTGCCAACACAAACCCTAAACCTAATCCTAACCCTACCCTTACGCCTACCCCTAAATGCACTCTAAGCCATACCCTGATGAAAAGCAGACCACTAAAAATGTGCCTGATTCTAACCCTAACCCTCACCCTAAGCCTAACCCTAAGCCTAACCCTCGATTCTACGAAAGCGAACGCTAAACCTAACTCTAACCCTCGCACTATCCTTAATGCTCTCGATTCTAACCCTGACCCTAAACCTAACCCAAACCCTAACCCTAACCCTAAATGCACTGAATTCTAAGCATAACTCTCACCCTAAATGTGCTCGATTCAAAGCCTAACACGAAATCGTCAATTTGATCACTAACCCAAAGCCTAAATACACTCGATTCTGATCCAAAATGCAATCCTGACCCTAAGCCTAAACCTCAACCTCGATTCTACCAACACAAACCTTAACCCTAATCCTGACCCTATCCCTTCCACTAGCCCTAAAAGCACTTTAACCCTAATCCTCACCCTAACGCTAACACTAAAACTGTGCTTGATTCTAACCCTAACTCTCACCCTAAGCCTAAACCTAAGCCTAACCCTCGATTCTACGAAAGCTAACCCTAAACCTACCTCTAACCCTAGCACTATCCTTAATGCTCTCGATTCTAACCCTGACCCTAAACCTAACGCTAACCCTAAATACACTGAATTCTAATCATAACTCTATCCCTAAATGTGCCTGATTCTAACGCTATAACTAAATCATCAATTTCAACACTAACCCTAAGCCCAAATGCTCTGAATTATGACCCCAAATGCTCTCCTGACCCTAAGCCTAACCCAAAACCTCGATTCTACCACCACAAACCCTAACCCTAATCCTACCCCAACTCCTCCCCTACCCCTAAATGCACTCAAACCCTGACCCTAACCCCAACCCTAACGCTAAAAATGCTCCTGATGCTAACCCCAATCCTAACCCTAAACCTCACCCGAACACGGACCCTCGATTCTACGAAAGCTAACCCTATACCTAACTCTAACCCTAACACTATCCTTAAATGCACTCGATTCTAACCCTCACCCTAAACATAAACCTAACCCTATCCCTAATCCTAACCCTAAATGCACTGGATTCTAACCATAACTCTAAACCTAATGTGCTCGATTATAACCCTAACACTAAATCGTCAATCTCAACACTATCCCTAACCCTAAATGCACTCGACTCTAACCCAAAAGCCATTCCTGACCCTAAGCCCAACCCTAAACCTCGATTCTACCAACACAAACCTTAACCCTAATCCTAACCCTACTCTTACCCCTACCCCTAAATGCACTCTAAGCCATACCCTGATGAAAAGCAGACCACTAAAAATGTGCCTGATTCTAACCCTAACCCTAACCCTAAGCCTATCCTTAAGCCTAACCCTCGATTCTACGAAAGCGAACGCTAAACCTAACTCTAACCCTCGCACTATCCTTAAATGTTCTCGATTTTATCCCTGACCCTCAACCTAACCCTAACCCTAACGCTAACCCTAAATGCACTGAATTCTAAGCATAACTCTCACCCTAAATGTGCTCGATTCAAAGCCTAACACGAAATCGTCAATTTGAACACTAACCCAAAGCCTAAATACACTCGATTCTGATCCAAAATGCAATCCTGACCCTAAGCCTAAACCTCAACCTCGATTCTACCAACACAAACCTTAACCCTAATCCTGACCCTATCCCTTCCACTAGCCCTAAAAGCACTTTAACCCTAATCCTCACCCTAACGCTAACACTAAAACTGTGCTTGATTCTAACCCTAACTCTCACCCTAAGCCTAAACCTAAGCCTAACCCTCGATTCTACGAAAGCTAACCCTAAACCTACCTCTAACCCTAGCACTATCCTTAATGCTCTCGATTCTAACCCTGACCCTAAACCTAACGCTAACCCTAAATACACTGAATTCTAATCATAACTCTATCCCTAAATGTGCCTGATTCTAACGCTATAACTAAATCATCAATTTCAACACTAACCCTAAGCCCAAATGCTCTGAATTATGACCCCAAATGCTCTCCTGACCCTAAGCCTAACCCAAAACCTCGATTCTACCACCACAAACCCTAACCCTAATCCTACCCCAACTCCTCCCCTACCCCTAAATGCACTCAAACCCTGACCCTAACCCCAACCCTAACGCTAAAAATGCTCCTGATGCTAACCCCAATCCTAACCCTAAACCTCACCCGAACACGGACCCTCGATTCTACGAAAGCTAACCCTATACCTAACTCTAACCCTAACACTATCCTTAAATGCACTCGATTCTAACCCTCACCCTAAACATAAACCTAACCCTATCCCTAATCCTAACCCTAAATGCACTGGATTCTAACCATAACTCTAAACCTAATGTGCTCGATTATAACCCTTACACTAAATCGTCAATCTCAACACTAAGCCTAACCCTAAATGCACTCGACTCTAACCCAAAAGGCAATCCTGAGCCTAAGCCTAACCCTAAACCTCGATTCTACCAACACAAACCCTAACCCTAACCCTAAGCTTAAATATAGAGGATTCTAACCATAACTCTAACCCCAATGTGCTCGATTCTAAGTCTAACACTAAATCGTCAATCTCAACACTAACCCTAACTCTAAATGCACTCAGTTGTAACCCAAAAGGCAATCCTCACCCTATGCCTAACCCTAAACTTCGATTCTGCCAACACAAACCCTAACCCTAATCCTAACCCTACCCCTACCCCTACCCCTAAATGCACTCTAACCCTACCCCTACCCCTTACACTAACCCTAACCCTAACGAATTCTAACCAAAACTCTAACCCTAAATGTGCTCGATTCTAACCCAAACACTAAATCGTCAATCTCAACACTATCCCTAACCCTAAATACACTCGACTCTAACCCAAAAGCCATTCCTGACCCTAAGCCCAACCCTAAACATCGATTCTAGCAACACAAACCTTAACCCTAATCCTAACCCTACTCCTACGCCTACCCCTAAATGCACTCTAAGCCATACCCTGATGAAAAGCAGACCACTAAAAATGTGCCTGATTCTAACCCTAACCCTAACCCTAAGCCTAACCTTAAGCCTAACCCTCGATTCTACGAAAGCGAATGCTAAACCTAACTCTAACCCTAGCACTATCCTTAAATGCTCTCGATTTTATCCCTGACCCTCAACCTAACCCTAACCCTAACGCTAACCCTAAATGCACTGAATTCTAAGCATAACTCTCACCCTAAATGTGCTCGATTCAAAGCCTAACACGAAATCGTCAATTTGAACACTAACCCAAAGCCTAAATACACTCGATTCTGATTCAAAATGCAATCCTGACCCTAAGCCTAAACCTCAACCTCGATTCTACCAACACAAACCTTAACCCTAATCCTAACCCTATCCCGTCCACTAGCCCTAAAAGCACTTTAACCCTAATCCTCACCCTAACGCTAACACAAAAACTGTGCTTGATTCTAACCCTAACTCTCACCCTAAGCCTAACCCTCGATTCTACGAAAGCTAACCCTAAACCTAACTCTAACCCTAGCACTATCCTTAATGCTCTCGATTCTAACCCTCACAATAAAACTACCACTAACCCTAAACCTAACCCTAACCCTAAATGCACTGAATTCTAATCATAACTCTATCCCTAAATGTGCCTGATTCTGACTCTATAACTAAATCATCAATTTCAACACTAACCCTAAGGCCAAATGCTCTCAATTATGACCCCAAATGCTCTCCTGACCCTAAGCCTAACCGAAAACCTCGATTCTACCAACACAAACCCTAACCCTAATCCTATCCCAACTCCTCCCCTACCCCTAAATGCACTCAAACCCTGACCCTAACCCCAACCCTAACGCTAAAAATGCTCCTGATTCTAACCCTAATCCTAACCCTAACCCTCACCCGGACACTGACCCTCGATTCTACGAAAGCTAACCCTATACCTAACTCTAACCCTAATACTATCCTTAAATGCACTCGATTTTAACACTCACCCTAAACATAAACCTAACCCTATCCCTAATTCTAACCCTAAATGCACTGGATTCTAACCATAAGTCTAACCCTAATGTGCTCGATTATAACCGTAACACTAAATCGTCAATCTCAACACTAAGCCTAACCCTAAATGCACTCGACTCTAACCTAAAAGGCTATCCTGACCCTAAGCCTAAACCTAAACCTCGATTCTACCAACACAAACCCTAACCCTAACGCTAAGCTTAAATGTAGTGGATTATAGCCATAACTCTAACCCTAATGTGCTCGATTCTAAGTCTAACACTAAATCGTCAATCTCAACACTAACCCTAACTCTAAATGCACTCAGTTGTAACCCAAAAGGCAATCCTCACCCTATGCCTAACCCTAAACTTCGATTCTGCCAACACAAACCCTAAACCTAATCCTAACCCTACCCTTACGCCTACCCCTAAATGCACTCTAAGCCATACCCTGATGAAAAGCAGACCACTAAAAATGTGCCTGATTCTAACCCTAACCCTCACCCTAAGCCTAACCCTAAGCCTAACCCTCGATTCTACGAAAGCGAACGCTAAACCTAACTCTAACCCTCGCACTATCCTTAATGCTCTCGATTCTAACCCTGACCCTAAACCTAACCCAAACCCTAACCCTAACCCTAAATGCACTGAATTCTAATCATAACTCTATCCCTAAATGTGCCTGATTCTAACTCTATAAAGAAATCATCAATGTCAACACTAACCCTAAGCCTAAATGCTCTGAATTATGACCCAAAATGCTCTCCTGACCCTAAGCCTAAACCAAAACCTCGATTCTACCAACACAAACCCTAACTCTAATCTTAACCCAACTCCTCCCCTACCCCTAAATGCACTCAAACCCTGACCCTAACCCCAACCCTAACGCTAAAAATGCTCCTGATTCTAACCCTAATCCTAACCCTAACCCTCACCCGGACACTGACCCTCGATTCTACGAAAGCTAACCCTATACCTAACTCTAACCCTAACACTATCCTTAAATGCACTCGATTCTAACCATCACCCTAAACATAAACCTAACCCTATCCCTAATCGTAACCCTAAATGCACTGGATTCTAACCATAATTCTAACCCTAATGTGCTCGATTATAACCCTAACACTAAATCGTCAATCTCAACACTATCCCTAACCCTAAATGCACTCGACTCTAACCCAAAAGCCATTCCTGACCCTAAGCCCAACCCTAAATCTCGATTCTACCAACACAAACCTTAACCCTAATCCTAACCCTACTCTTACCCCTACCCCTAAATGCACTCTAAGCCATACCCTGATGAAAAGCAGACCACTAAAAATGTGCCTGATTCTAACCCTAACCCTAACCCTAAGCCTATCCTTAAGCCTAACCCTCGATTCTACGAAAGCGAACGCTAAACCTAACTCTAACCCTCGCACTATCCTTAAATGCTCTCGATTTTATCCCTGACCCTCAACCTAACCCTAACCCTAACGCTAACCCTAAATGCACTGAATTCTAAGCATAACTCTCACCCTAAATGTGCTCGATTCAAAGCCTAACACGAAATCGTCAATTTGAACACTAACCCAAAGCCTAAATACACTCGATTCTGATCCAAAATGCAATCCTGACCCTAAGCCTAAACCTCAACCTCGATTCTACCAACACAAACCTTAACCCTAATCCTGACCCTATCCCTTCCACTAGCCCTAAAAGCACTTTAACCCTAATCCTCACCCTAACGCTAACACTAAAACTGTGCTTGATTCTAACCCTAACTCTCACCCTAAGCCTAAACCTAAGCCTAACCCTCGATTCTACGAAAGCTAACCCTAAACCTACCTCTAACCCTAGCACTATCCTTAATGCTCTCGATTCTAACCCTGACCCTAAACCTAACGCTAACCCTAAATACACTGAATTCTAATCATAACTCTATCCCTAAATGTGCCTGATTCTAACGCTATAACTAAATCATCAATTTCAACACTAACCCTAAGCCCAAATGCTCTGAATTATGACCCCAAATGCTCTCCTGACCCTAAGCCTAACCCAAAACCTCGATTCTACCACCACAAACCCTAACCCTAATCCTACCCCAACTCCTCCCCTACCCCTAAATGCACTCAAACCCTGACCCTAACCCCAACCCTAACGCTAAAAATGCTCCTGATGCTAACCCCAATCCTAACCCTAAACCTCACCCGAACACGGACCCTCGATTCTACGAAAGCTAACCCTATACCTAACTCTAACCCTAACACTATCCTTAAATGCACTCGATTCTAACCCTCACCCTAAACATAAACCTAACCCTATCCCTAATCCTAACCCTAAATGCACTGGATTCTAACCATAACTCTAAACCTAATGTGCTCGATTATAACCCTTACACTAAATCGTCAATCTCAACACTAAGCCTAACCCTAAATGCACTCGACTCTAACCCAAAAGGCAATCCTGAGCCTAAGCCTAACCCTAAACCTCGATTCTACCAACACAAACCCTAACCCTAACCCTAAGCTTAAATATAGAGGATTCTAACCATAACTCTAACCCCAATGTGCTCGATTCTAAGTCTAACACTAAATCGTCAATCTCAACACTAACCCTAACTCTAAATGCACTCAGTTGTAACCCAAAAGGCAATCCTCACCCTATGCCTAACCCTAAACTTCGATTCTGCCAACACAAACCCTAACCCTAATCCTAACCCTACCCCTACCCCTACCCCTAAATGCACTCTAACCCTACCCCTACCCCTTACACTAACCCTAACCCTAACGAATTCTAACCAAAACTCTAACCCTAAATGTGCTCGATTCTAACCCAAACACTAAATCGTCAATCTCAACACTATCCCTAACCCTAAATACACTCGACTCTAACCCAAAAGCCATTCCTGACCCTAAGCCCAACCCTAAACATCGATTCTAGCAACACAAACCTTAACCCTAATCCTAACCCTACTCCTACGCCTACCCCTAAATGCACTCTAAGCCATACCCTGATGAAAAGCAGACCACTAAAAATGTGCCTGATTCTAACCCTAACCCTAACCCTAAGCCTAACCTTAAGCCTAACCCTCGATTCTACGAAAGCGAATGCTAAACCTAACTCTAACCCTAGCACTATCCTTAAATGCTCTCGATTTTATCCCTGACCCTCAACCTAACCCTAACCCTAACTCTAACCCTAAATGCACTGAATTCTAAGCATAACTCTCACCCTAAATGTGCTCGATTCAAATCCTAACACGAAATCGTCAATTTGAACACTAACCCAAAGCCTAAATACACTCGATTCTGATTCAAAATGCAATCCTGACCCTAAGCCTAAACCTCAACCTCGATTCTACCAACACAAACCTTAACCCTAATCCTAACCCTATCCCGTCCACTAGCCCTAAAAGCACTTTAACCCTAATCCTCACCCTAACGCTAACACAAAAACTGTGCTTGATTCTAACCCTAACTCTCACCCTAAGCCTAACCCTCGATTCTACGAAAGCTAACCCTAAACCTAACTCTAACCCTAGCACTATCCTTAATGCTCTCGATTCTAACCCTCACAATAAAACTACCACTAACCCTAAACCTAACCCTAACCAGAAATGCACTGAATTCTAATCATAACTCTATCCCTAAATGTGCCTGATTCTAACTCTATAACTAAATCATCAATTTCAACACTAACCCTAAGGCCAAATGCTCTCAATTATGACCCCAAATGCTCTCCTGACCCTAAGCCTAACCGAAAACCTCGATTCTACCAACACAAACCCTAACCCTAATCCTAACCCAACTCCTCCCCTAGCCCTAATTGCACTCAAACCTTTACCCTAACCCCAACCCTAACGCTAAAAATGCTCCTGAATCCAACACTAATCCTAACCCTAACCCTCACCCGAACACTGACCCTCTATTCTACGAAAGCTAACCCTATACCTAACTCTAACCATAACATTATCCTTAAATGCACTCGATTTTAACACTCACCCTAAACATAAACCTAACCCTATCCCTAATTCTAACCCTAAATGCACTGGATTCTAACCACAACTCTAACCCTAATGTGCTCGATTATAACCGTAACACTAAATCGTCAATCTCAACACTAAGCCTAACCCTAAATGCACTCGACTCTAACCTAAAAGGCTATCCTGACCCTAAGCCTAAACCTAAACCTCGATTCTACCAACACAAACCCTAACCCTAACGCTAAGCTTAAATGTAGTGGATTATAGCCATAACTCTAACCCTAATGTGCTCGATTCTAAGTCTAACACTAAATCGTCAATCTCAACACTAACCCTAACTCTAAATGCACTCAGTTGTAACCCAAAAGGCAATCCTCACCCTATGCCTAACCCTAAACTTCGATTCTGCCAACACAAACCCTAAACCTAATCCTAACCCTACCCTTACGCCTACCCCTAAATGCACTCTAAGCCATACCCTGATGAAAAGCAGACCACTAAAAATGTGCCTGATTCTAACCCTAACCCTCACCCTAAGCCTAACCCTAAGCCTAACCCTCGATTCTACGAAAGCGAACGCTAAACCTAACTCTAACCTTCGCACTATCCTTAATGCTCTCGATTCTAACCCTGACCCTAAACCTAACCCAAACCCTAACCCTAACCTTAAATGCACTGAATTCTAATCATAACTCTATCCCTAAATGTGCCTGATTCTAACTCTATAACGAAATCATCAATTTCAACATTAACCCTAAGCCTAAATGCTCTGAATTATGACCCAAAATGCTCTCCTGACCCTAAGCCTAAACCAAAACCTCGATTCTACCAACACAAACCCTAACTCTAATCTTAATCCAACTCCTCCCCTACCCCTAAATGCACTCAAGCCCTGACCCTAACCCCAACCCTAACGCTAAAAATGCTCCTGATTCTAACCCTAATCCTAACCCTAACCCTCACCCGGACACTGACCCTCGATTCTACGAAAGCTAACCCTATACCTAACTCTAACCCTAACACTATCCTTAAATGCACTCGATTCTAACCATCACCCTAAACATAAACCTAACCCTATCCCTAATCGTAACCCTAAATGCACTGGATTCTAACCATAATTCTAACCCTAATGTGCTCTATTATAACCCTAACACTAAATCGTCAATCTCAACACTATCCCTAACCCTAAATGCACTCGACTCTAACCCAAAAGCCATTCCTGACCCTAAGCCCAACCCTAAACCTCGATTCTACCAACACAAACCTTAACCCTAATCCTAACCCTACTCTTACCCCTACCCCTAAATGCACTCTAAGCCATACCCTGATGAAAAGCAGACCACTAAAAATGTGCCTGATTCTAACCCTAACCCTAACCCTAAGCCTATCCTTAAGCCTAACCCTCGATTCTACGAAAGCGAACGCTAAACCTAACTCTAACCCTCGCACTATCCTTAAATGCTCTCGATTTTATCCCTGACCCTCAACCTAACCCTAACCCTAACGCTAACCCTAAATGCACTGAATTCTAAGCATAACTCTCACCCTAAATGTGCTCGATTCAAAGCCTAACACGAAATCGTCAATTTGAACACTAACCCAAAGCCTAAATACACTCGATTCTGATACAAAATGCAATCCTGACCCTAAGCCTAAACCTCAACCTCGATTCTACCAACACAAACCTTAACCCTAATCCTGACCCTATCCCTTCCACTAGCCCTAAAAGCACTTTAACCCTAATCCTCACCCTAACGCTAACACTAAAACTGTGCTTGATTCTAACCCTAAATCTCACCCTAAGCCTAACCCTAAGCCTAACCCTCGATTCTACGAAAGCTAACCCTAAACCTACCTCTAACCCTAGCACTATCCTCAATGCTCTCGATTCTAACCCTGACCCTAAACCTAACGCTAACCCTAAATACACTGAATTCTAATCATAACTCTATCCCTAAATGTGCCTGATTCTAACGCTATAACTAAATCATCAATTTCAACACTAACCCTAAGCCCAAATGCTCTGAATTATGACCCCAAATGCTCTCCTGACCCTAAGCCTAACCCAAAACCTCGATTCTACCAACACAAACCCTAATCCTAATCCTAACCCAGCTCCTCCCCTACCCCAAAATGCACTCAAACACTGACCCTAACCCCAACCCTAACGCTAAAAATGCTCCTGATTATAACCCTAATCCTAACCCTAACCCTCACCCGAACACTGACCCTCGATTCTACGAAAGCTAACCCTATACCTAACTCTAACCCTAACACTATCCTTAAATGCACTCGATTCTAACCCTCACCCTAAACATAAACCTAACCCTATCCCTAATCCTAACCCTAAATGCACTGGATTCTAACCATAACTCTAAACCTAATGTGCTCGATTATAACCCTTACACTAAATCGTCAATCTCAACACTAAGCCTAACCCTAAATGCACTCGACTCTAACCCAAAAGGCAATCCTGAGCCTAAGCCTAACCCTAATCCTCGATTCTACCAACACAAACCCTAACCCTAACCCTAAGCTTAAATATAGAGGATTCTAACCATAACTCTAACCCCAATGTGCTCGATTCTAAGTCTAACACTAAATCGTCAATCTCAACACTAACCCTAACTCTAAATGCACTCAGTTGTAACCCAAAAGGCAATCCTCACCCTATGCCTAACCCTAAACTTCGATTCTGCCAACACAAACCCTAACCCTAATCCTAACCCTACCCCTACCCCTACCCCTAAATGCACTCTAACCCTAGCCCTACCCCTTACACTAAGCCTAACCCTAACGAATTCTAACCAAAACTCTAACCCTAAATGTGCTCGATTCTAACCCAAACACTAAATCGTCAATCTCAACACTATCCCTAACCCTAAATACACTCGACTCTAACCCAAAAGCCATTCCTGACCCTAAGCCCAACCCTAAACATCGATTCTAGCAACACAAACCTTAAGCCTAATCTTAACCCTACTCCTAAGCCTACCCCTAAATGCACTCTAAGCCATACCCTGATGAAAAGCAGACCACTAAAAATGTGCCTGATTCTAACCCTAACCCTAACCCTAAGCCTAACCTTAAGCCTAACCCTCGATTCTACGAAAGCGAACGCTAAACCTAACTCTAACCCTAGCACTATCCTTAAATGCTCTCGATTTTATCCCTGACCCTCAACCTAACCCTAACCCTCACGCTAACCCTAAATGCACTGAATTCTAAGCATAACTCTCACCCTAAATGTGCTCGATTCAAAGCCTAACACGAAATCGTCAATTTGAACACTAACCCAAAGCCTAAATACACTCGATTCTGATTCAAAATGCAATCCTGACCCTAAGCCTAAACCTCAACCTCGATTCTACCAACACAAACCTTAACCCTAATCCTAACCCTATCCCGTCCACTAGCCCTAAAAGCACTTTAACCCTAATCCTCACCCTAACGCTAACACTAAAACTGTGCTTGATTCTAACCCTAACCCTCACCCTAAGCCTAACCCTAAGCCTAACCCTCGATTCTACGAAAGCTAACCCTAAACCTAACTCTAACCCTAGCACTATCCTTAATGCTCTCGATTCTAACCCAAACCCTAAACCTACCACTAACCCTAAACCTAACCCTAACCCTAAATGCACTGAATTCTAATCATAACTCTATCCCTAAATGTGCCTGATTCTAACTCTATAACTAAATCATCAATTTCAACACTAACCCTAAGGCCAAATGCTCTCAATTATGACCCCAAATGCTCTCCTGACCCTAAGCCTCACCGAAAACCTCGATTCTACCAACACAAACCCTAACCCTAATCCTAACCCAACTCCTCCCCTAGCCCTAAATGCACTCAAACCTTTACCCTAACCCCAACCCTAACGCTAAAAATGCTCCTGAATCCAACACTAATCCTAACCCTAACCCTCACCCGAACACTGACCCTCGATTCTACGAAAGCTAACCCTATACCTAACTCTAACCATAACATTATGTTTAAATGCACTCGATTTTAACACTCACCCTAAACATAAACCTAACCCTATCCCTAATTCTAACCCTAAATGCACTGGATTCTAACCATAACTCTAACCCTAATGTGCTCGATTATAACCGTAACACTAAATCGTCAATCTCAACACTAAGCCTAACCTTAAATGCACTCGACTCTAACCTAAAAGGCTATCCTGACCCTAAGCCTAAACCTAAACCTCGATTCTACCAACACAAACCCTAACCCTAACGCTAAGCTTAAATGTAGTGGATTATAGCCATAACTCTAACCCTAATGTGCTCGATTCTAAGTCTAACACTAAATCGTCAATCTCAACACTAACCCTAACTCTAAATGCACTCAGTTGTAACCCAAAAGGCAATCCTCACCCTATGCCTAACCCTAAACTTCGATTCTGCCAACACAAACCCTAAACCTAATCTTAACCCTACCCTTACGCCTACCCCTAAATGCACTCTAAGCCATACCCTGATGAAAAGCAGACCACTAAAAATGTGCCTGATTCTAACCCTAACCCTCACCCTAAGCCTAACCCTAAGCCTAACCCTCGATTCTACGAAAGCGAACGCTAAACCTAACTCTAACCCTCGCACTATCCTTAATGCTCTCGATTCTAACCCTGACCCTAAACCTAACCCAAACCCTAACCCTAACCCTAAATGCACTGAATTCTAATCATAACTCTATCCCTAAATGTGCCTGATTCTAACTCTATAACGAAATCAATTTCAACACTAACCCTAAGCCTAAATGCTCTGAATTATGACCCAAAATGCTCTCCTGACCCTAAGCCTAAACCAAAACCTCGATTCTACCAACACAAACCCTAACTCTAATCTTAACCCAACTCCTCCCCTACCCCTAAATGCACTCAAACCCTGACCCTAACCCCAACCCTAACGCTAAAAATGCTCCTGATTCTAACCCTAATCCTAATCCTAACCCTCACCCGGACACTGACCCTCGATTCTACGAAAGCTAACCCTATACCTAACTCTAACCCTAACACTATCCTTAAATGCACTCCATACTAACCATCACCCTAAACATAAACCTAACCCTATCCCTAATCGTAACCCTAAATGCACTGGATTCTAACCATAATTCTAACCCTAATGTCCTCGATTATAACCCTAACACTAAATCGTCAATCTCAACACTATCCCTAACCCTAAATGCACTCGACTCTAACCCAAAAGCCATTCCTGACCCTCAGCCCAACCCTAAACCTCGATTCTACCAACACAAACCTTAACCCTAATCCTAACCCTACTCTTACCCCTACCCCTAAATGCACTCTAAGCCATACCCTGATGAAAAGCAGACCACTAAAAATGTGCCGGATTCTAACCCTAACCCTAACCCTAAGCCTATCCTTAAGCCTAACCCTCGATTCTACGAAAGCGAACGCTAAACCTAACTCTAACCCTCGAACTATCCTTAAATGCTCTCGATTTTAACCCTGACCCTCAACCTAACCCTAACCCTAACGCTAACCCTAAATGCACTGAATTCTAAGCATAACTCTCACCCTAAATGTGCTCGATTCAAAGCCTAACACGAAATCGTCAATTTGAACACTAACCCAAAGCCTAAATACACTCGATTCTGATCCAAAATGCAATCCTGACCCTAAGCCTAAACCTCAACCTCGATTCTACCAACACAAACCTTAACCCTAATCCTGACCCTATCCCTTCCACTAGCCCTAAAAGCACTTTAACCCTAATCCTCACCCTAACGCTAACACTAAAACTGTGCTTGATTCTAACCCTAACTCTCACCCTAAGCCTAAACCTAAGCCTAACCCTCGATTCTACGAAAGCTAACCCTAAACCTAACTCTGACCCTAGCACTATCCTTAATGCTCTCGATTCTAACCCTGACCCTAAACCTAACGCTAACCCTAAATACACTGAATTCTAATCATAACTCTATCCCTAAATGTGCCTGATTCTAACGCTATAACTAAATCATCAATTTCAACACTAACCCTAAGCCCAAATGCTCTGAATTATGACCCCAAATGCTCTCCTGACCCTAAGCCTAACCCAAAACCTCGATTCTACCACCACAAACCCTAACCCTAATCCTACCCCAACTCCTCCCCTACCCCTAAATGCACTCAAACCCTGACCCTAACCCCAACCCTAACGCTAAAAATGCTCCTGATGCTAACCCCAATCCTAACCCTAAACCTCACCCGAACACGGACCCTCGATTCTACGAAAGCTAACCCTATACCTAACTCTAACCCTAACACTATCCTTAAATGCACTCGATTCTAACCCTCACCCTAAACATAAACCTAACCCTATCCCTAATCCTAACCCTAAATGCACTGGATTCTAACCATAACTCTAAACCTAATGTGCTCGATTATAACCCTTTCACTAAATCGTCAATCTCAACACTAAGCCTAACCCTAAATGCACTCGACTCTAACCCAAAAGGCAATCCTGAGCCTAAGCCTAACCCTAAACCTCGATTCTACCAACACAAACCCTAACCCTAACCCTAAGCTTAAATATAGAGGATTCTAACCATAACTCTAACCCCAATGTGCTCGATTCTAAGTCTAACACTAAATCGTCAATCTCAACACTAACCCTAACTCTAAATGCACTCAGTTGTAACCCAAAAGGCAATGCTCACCCTATGCCTAACCCTAAACTTCGATTCTGCCAACACAAACCCTAACCCTAATCCTAACCCTACCCCTACCCCTACCCCTTAATGCACTCTAACCCTACCCCTACCCCTTACACTAACCCTAACCCTAACGAATTCTAACCAAAACTCTAACCCTAAATGTGCTCGATTCTAACCCAAACACTAAATCGTCAATCTCAACACTATCCCTAACCCTAAATACACTCGACTCTAACCCAAAAGCCATTCCTGACCCTAAGCCCAACCCTAAACATCGATTCTAGCAACACAAACCTTAACCCTAATCCTAACCCTACTCCTAAGCCTACCCCTAAATGCACTCTAAGCCATACGCTGATGAAAAGCAGACCACTAAAAATGTGCCTGATTCTAACCCTAACCCTAACCCTAAGCCTAACCTTAAGCCTAACCCTCGATTCTACGAAAGCGAATGCTAAACCTAACTCTAACCCTAGCACTATCCTTAAATGCTCTCGATTTTATCCCTGACCCTCAACCTAACCCTAACCCTAACGCTAACCCTAAATGCACTGAATTCTAAGCATAACTCTCACCCTAAATGTGCTCGATTCAAAGCCTAACACGAAATCGTCAATTTGAACACTAACCCAAAGCCTAAATACACTCGATTCTGATTCAAAATGCAATCCTGACCCTAAGCCTAAACCTCAACCTCGATTCTACCAACACAAACCTTAACCCTAATCCTAACCCTATCCCGTCCACTAGCCCTAAAAGCACTTTAACCCTAATCCTCACCCTAACGCTAACACAAAAACTGTGCTTGCTTCTAACCCTAACCCTCACCCTAAGCCTAACCCTAAGCCTAACCCTCGATTCTACGAAAGCTAACCCTAAACCTAACTCTAACCCTAGCACTATCCTTAATGCACTCGATTCTAACCCTCACCCTAAACCTAACCCTAACCAGAAATGCACTGAATTCTAATCATAACTCTATCCCTAAATGTGCCTGATTCTAACTCTATAACTAAATCATCAATTTCAACACTAACCCTAAGGCCAAATGCTCTCAATTATGACCCCAAATGCTCTCCTGACCCTAAGCCTAACCGAAAACCTCGATTCTACCAACACAAACCCTAACCCTAATCCTAACCCAACTCCTCCCCTAGCCCTAATTGCACTCAAACCTTTACCCTAACCCCAACCCTAACGCTAAAAATGCTCCTGAATCCAACACTAATCCTAACCCTAACCCTCACCCGAACACTGACCCTCGATTCTACGAAAGCTAACCCTATACCTAACTCTAACCATAACATTATCCTTAAATGCACTCGATTTTAACACTCACCCTAAACATAAACCTAACCCTATCCCTAATTCTAACCCTAAATGCACTGGATTCTAACCACAACTCTAACCCTAATGTGCTCGATTATAACCGTAACACTAAATCGTCAATCTCAACACTAAGCCTAACCCTAAATGCACTCGACTCTAACCTAAAAGGCTATCCTGACCCTAAGCCTAAACCTAAACCTCGATTCTACCAACACAAACCCTAACCCTAACGCTAAGCTTAAATGTAGTGGATTATAGCCATAACTCTAACCCTAATGTGCTCGATTCTAAGTCTAACACTAAATCGTCAATCTCAACACTAACCCTAACTCTAAATGCACTCAGTTGTAACCCAAAAGGCAATCCTCACCCTATGCCTAACCCTAAACTTCGATTCTGCCAACACAAACCCTAAACCTAATCCTAACCCTACCCTTACGCCTACCCCTAAATGCACTCTAAGCCATACCCTGATGAAAAGCAGACCACTAAAAATGTGCCTGATTCTAACCCTAACCCTCACCCTAAGCCTAACCCTAAGCCTAACCCTCGATTCTACGAAAGCGAACGCTAAACCTAACTCTAACCCTCGCACTATCCTTAATGCTCTCGATTCTAACCCTGACCCTAAACCTAACCCAAACCCTAACCCTAACCCTAAATGCACTGAATTCTTAGCATAACTCTCACCCTAAATGTGCTCGATTCAAAGCCTAACACGAAATCGTCAATTTGATCACTAACCCAAAGCCTAAATACACTCGATTCTGATCCAAAATGCAATCCTGACCCTAAGCCTAAACCTCAACCTCGATTCTACCAACACAAACCTTAACCCTAATCCTGACCCTATCCCTTCCACTAGCCCTAAAAGCACTTTAACCCTAATCCTCACCCTAACGCTAACACTAAAACTGTGCTTGATTCTAACCCTAACTCTCACCCTAAGCCTAAACCTAAGCCTAACCCTCGATTCTACGAAAGCTAACCCTAAACCTACCTCTAACCCTAGCACTATCCTTAATGCTCTCGATTCTAACCCTGACCCTAAACCTAACGCTAACCCTAAATACACTGAATTCTAATCATAACTCTATCCCTAAATGTGCCTGATTCTAACGCTATAACTAAATCATCAATTTCAACACTAACCCTAAGCCCAAATGCTCTGAATTATGACCCCAAATGCTCTCCTGACCCTAAGCCTAACCGAAAACCTCGATTCTACCAACACAAACCCTAACCCTAATCCTACCCCAACTCCTCCCCTACCCCTAAATGCACTCAAACCCTGACCCTAACCCCAACCCTAACGCTAAAAATGCTCCTGATGCTAACCCCAATCCTAACCCTAAACCTCACCCGAACACGGACCCTCGATTCTACGAAAGCTAACCCTATACCTAACTCTAACCCTAACACTATCCTTAAATGCACTCGATTCTAACCCTCACCCTAAACATAAACCTAACCCTATCCCTAATCCTAACCCTAAATGCACTGGATTCTAACCATAACTCTAAACCTAATGTGCTCGATTATAACCCTAACACTAAATCGTCAATCTCAACACTATCCCTAACCCTAAATGCACTCGACTCTAACCCAAAAGCCATTCCTGACCCTAAGCCCAACCCTAAACCTCGATTCTACCAACACAAACCTTAACCCTAATCCTAACCCTACTCTTACCCCTACCCCTAAATGCACTCTAAGCCATACCCTGATGAAAAGCAGACCACTAAAAATGTGCCTGATTCTAACCCTAACCCTAACCCTAAGCCTATCCTTAAGCCTAACCCTCGATTCTACGAAAGCGAACGCTAAACCTAACTCTAACCCTCGCACTATCCTTAAATGTTCTCGATTTTATCCCTGACCCTCAACCTAACCCTAACCCTAACGCTAACCCTAAATGCACTGAATTCTAAGCATAACTCTCACCCTAAATGTGCTCGATTCAAAGCCTAACACGAAATCGTCAATTTGAACACTAACCCAAAGCCTAAATACACTCGATTCTGATCCAAAATGCAATCCTGACCCTAAGCCTAAACCTCAACCTCGATTCTACCAACACAAACCTTAACCCTAATCCTGACCCTATCCCTTCCACTAGCCCTAAAAGCACTTTAACCCTAATCCTCACCCTAACGCTAACACTAAAACTGTGCTTGATTCTAACCCTAACTCTCACCCTAAGCCTAAACCTAAGCCTAACCCTCGATTCTACGAAAGCTAACCCTAAACCTACCTCTAACCCTAGCACTATCCTTAATGCTCTCGATTCTAACCCTGACCCTAAACCTAACGCTAACCCTAAATACACTGAATTCTAATCATAACTCTATCCCTAAATGTGCCTGATTCTAACGCTATAACTAAATCATCAATTTCAACACTAACCCTAAGCCCAAATGCTCTGAATTATGACCCCAAATGCTCTCCTGACCCTAAGCCTAACCCAAAACCTCGATTCTACCACCACAAACCCTAACCCTAATCCTACCCCAACTCCTCCCCTACCCCTAAATGCACTCAAACCCTGACCCTAACCCCAACCCTAACGCTAAAAATGCTCCTGATGCTAACCCCAATCCTAACCCTAAACCTCACCCGAACACGGACCCTCGATTCTACGAAAGCTAACCCTATACCTAACTCTAACCCTAACACTATCCTTAAATGCACTCGATTCTAACCCTCACCCTAAACATAAACCTAACCCTATCCCTAATCCTAACCCTAAATGCACTGGATTCTAACCATAACTCTAAACCTAATGTGCTCGATTATAACCCTTACACTAAATCGTCAATCTCAACACTAAGCCTAACCCTAAATGCACTCGACTCTAACCCAAAAGGCAATCCTGAGCCTAAGCCTAACCCTAAACCTCGATTCTACCAACACAAACCCTAACCCTAACCCTAAGCTTAAATATAGAGGATTCTAACCATAACTCTAACCCCAATGTGCTCGATTCTAAGTCTAACACTAAATCGTCAATCTCAACACTAACCCTAACTCTAAATGCACTCAGTTGTAACCCAAAAGGCAATCCTCACCCTATGCCTAACCCTAAACTTCGATTCTGCCAACACAAACCCTAACCCTAATCCTAACCCTACCCCTACCCCTACCCCTAAATGCACTCTAACCCTACCCCTACCCCTTACACTAACCCTAACCCTAACGAATTCTAACCAAAACTCTAACCCTAAATGTGCTCGATTCTAACCCAAACACTAAATCGTCAATCTCAACACTATCCCTAACCCTAAATACACTCGACTCTAACCCAAAAGCCATTCCTGACCCTAAGCCCAACCCTAAACATCGATTCTAGCAACACAAACCTTAACCCTAATCCTAACCCTACTCCTACGCCTACCCCTAAATGCACTCTAAGCCATACCCTGATGAAAAGCAGACCACTAAAAATGTGCCTGATTCTAACCCTAACCCTAACCCTAAGCCTAACCTTAAGCCTAACCCTCGATTCTACGAAAGCGAATGCTAAACCTAACTCTAACCCTAGCACTATCCTTAAATGCTCTCGATTTTATCCCTGACCCTCAACCTAACCCTAACCCTAACGCTAACCCTAAATGCACTGAATTCTAAGCATAACTCTCACCCTAAATGTGCTCGATTCAAAGCCTAACACGAAATCGTCAATTTGAACACTAACCCAAAGCCTAAATACACTCGATTCTGATTCAAAATGCAATCCTGACCCTAAGCCTAAACCTCAACCTCGATTCTACCAACACAAACCTTAACCCTAATCCTAACCCTATCCCGTCCACTAGCCCTAAAAGCACTTTAACCCTAATCCTCACCCTAACGCTAACACAAAAACTGTGCTTGATTCTAACCCTAACTCTCACCCTAAGCCTAACCCTCGATTCTACGAAAGCTAACCCTAAACCTAACTCTAACCCTAGCACTATCCTTAATGCTCTCGATTCTAACCCTCACAATAAAACTACCACTAACCCTAAACCTAACCCTAACCCTAAATGCACTGAATTCTAATCATAACTCTATCCCTAAATGTGCCTGATTCTGACTCTATAACTAAATCATCAATTTCAACACTAACCCTAAGGCCAAATGCTCTCAATTATGACCCCAAATGCTCTCCTGACCCTAAGCCTAACCGAAAACCTCGATTCTACCAACACAAACCCTAACCCTAATCCTATCCCAACTCCTCCCCTACCCCTAAATGCACTCAAACCCTGACCCTAACCCCAACCCTAACGCTAAAAATGCTCCTGATTCTAACCCTAATCCTAACCCTAACCCTCACCCGGACACTGACCCTCGATTCTACGAAAGCTAACCCTATACCTAACTCTAACCCTAATACTATCCTTAAATGCACTCGATTTTAACACTCACCCTAAACATAAACCTAACCCTATCCCTAATTCTAACCCTAAATGCACTGGATTCTAACCATAAGTCTAACCCTAATGTGCTCGATTATAACCGTAACACTAAATCGTCAATCTCAACACTAAGCCTAACCCTAAATGCACTCGACTCTAACCTAAAAGGCTATCCTGACCCTAAGCCTAAACCTAAACCTCGATTCTACCAACACAAACCCTAACCCTAACGCTAAGCTTAAATGTAGTGGATTATAGCCATAACTCTAACCCTAATGTGCTCGATTCTAAGTCTAACACTAAATCGTCAATCTCAACACTAACCCTAACTCTAAATGCACTCAGTTGTAACCCAAAAGGCAATCCTCACCCTATGCCTAACCCTAAACTTCGATTCTGCCAACACAAACCCTAAACCTAATCCTAACCCTACCCTTACGCCTACCCCTAAATGCACTCTAAGCCATACCCTGATGAAAAGCAGACCACTAAAAATGTGCCTGATTCTAACCCTAACCCTCACCCTAAGCCTAACCCTAAGCCTAACCCTCGATTCTACGAAAGCGAACGCTAAACCTAACTCTAACCCTCGCACTATCCTTAATGCTCTCGATTCTAACCCTGACCCTAAACCTAACCCAAACCCTAACCCTAACCCTAAATGCACTGAATTCTAATCATAACTCTATCCCTAAATGTGCCTGATTCTAACTCTATAAAGAAATCATCAATGTCAACACTAACCCTAAGCCTAAATGCTCTGAATTATGACCCAAAATGCTCTCCTGACCCTAAGCCTAAACCAAAACCTCGATTCTACCAACACAAACCCTAACTCTAATCTTAACCCAACTCCTCCCCTACCCCTAAATGCACTCAAACCCTGACCCTAACCCCAACCCTAACGCTAAAAATGCTCCTGATTCTAACCCTAATCCTAACCCTAACCCTCACCCGGACACTGACCCTCGATTCTACGAAAGCTAACCCTATACCTAACTCTAACCCTAACACTATCCTTAAATGCACTCGATTCTAACCATCACCCTAAACATAAACCTAACCCTATCCCTAATCGTAACCCTAAATGCACTGGATTCTAACCATAATTCTAACCCTAATGTGCTCGATTATAACCCTAACACTAAATCGTCAATCTCAACACTATCCCTAACCCTAAATGCACTCGACTCTAACCCAAAAGCCATTCCTGACCCTAAGCCCAACCCTAAACCTCGATTCTACCAACACAAACCTTAACCCTAATCCTAACCCTACTCTTACCCCTACCCCTAAATGCACTCTAAGCCATACCCTGATGAAAAGCAGACCACTAAAAATGTGCCTGATTCTAACCCTAACCCTAACCCTAAGCCTATCCTTAAGCCTAACCCTCGATTCTACGAAAGCGAACGCTAAACCTAACTCTAACCCTCGCACTATCCTTAAATGCTCTCGATTTTATCCCTGACCCTCAACCTAACCCTAACCCTAACGCTAACCCTAAATGCACTGAATTCTAAGCATAACTCTCACCCTAAATGTGCTCGATTCAAAGCCTAACACGAAATCGTCAATTTGAACACTAACCCAAAGCCTAAATACACTCGATTCTGATACAAAATGCAATCCTGACCCTAAGCCTAAACCTCAACCTCGATTCTACCAACACAAACCTTAACCCTAATCCTGACCCTATCCCTTCCACTAGCCCTAAAAGCACTTTAACCCTAATCCTCACCCTAACGCTAACACTAAAACTGTGCTTGATTCTAACCCTAACTCTCACCCTAAGCCTAAACCTAAGCCTAACCCTCGATTCTACGAAAGCTAACCCTAAACCTACCTCTAACCCTAGCACTATCCTTAATGCTCTCGATTCTAACCCTGACCCTAAACCTAACGCTAACCCTAAATACACTGAATTCTAATCATAACTCTATCCCTAAATGTGCCTGATTCTAACGCTATAACTAAATCATCAATTTCAACACTAACCCTAAGCCCAAATGCTCTGAATTATGACCCCAAATGCTCTCCTGACCCTAAGCCTAACCCAAAACCTCGATTCTACCACCACAAACCCTAACCCTAATCCTACCCCAACTCCTCCCCTACCCCTAAATGCACTCAAACCCTGACCCTAACCCCAACCCTAACGCTAAAAATGCTCCTGATGCTAACCCCAATCCTAACCCTAAACCTCACCCGAACACGGACCCTCGATTCTACGAAAGCTAACCCTATACCTAACTCTAACCCTAACACTATCCTTAAATGCACTCGATTCTAACCCTCACCCTAAACATAAACCTAACCCTATCCCTAATCCTAACCCTAAATGCACTGGATTCTAACCATAACTCTAAACCTAATGTGCTCGATTATAACCCTTACACTAAATCGTCAATCTCAACACTAAGCCTAACCCTAAATGCACTCGACTCTAACCCAAAAGGCAATCCTGAGCCTAAGCCTAACCCTAAACCTCGATTCTACCAACACAAACCCTAACCCTAACCCTAAGCTTAAATATAGAGGATTCTAACCATAACTCTAACCCCAATGTGCTCGATTCTAAGTCTAACACTAAATCGTCAATCTCAACACTAACCCTAACTCTAAATGCACTCAGTTGTAACCCAAAAGGCAATCCTCACCCTATGCCTAACCCTAAACTTCGATTCTGCCAACACAAACCCTAACCCTAATCCTAACCCTACCCCTACCCCTACCCCTAAATGCACTCTAAACCTACCCCTACCCCTTACACTAACCCTAACCCTAACGAATTCTAACCAAAACTCTAACCCTAAATGTGCTCGATTCTAACCCAAACACTAAATCGTCAATCTCAACACTATCCCTAACCCTAAATACACTCGACTCTAACCCAAAAGCCATTCCTGACCCTAAGCCCAACCCTAAACATCGATTCTAGCAACACAAACCTTAACCCTAATCCTAACCCTACTCCTACGCCTACCCCTAAATGCACTCTAAGCCATACCCTGATGAAAAGCAGACCACTAAAAATGTGCCTGATTCTAACCCTAACCCTAACCCTAAGCCTAACCTTAAGCCTAACCCTCGATTCTACGAAAGCGAATGCTAAACCTAACTCTAACCCTAGCACTATCCTTAAATGCTCTCGATTTTATCCCTGACCCTCAACCTAACCCTAACCCTAACGCTAACCCTAAATGCACTGAATTCTAAGCATAACTCTCACCCTAAATGTGCTCGATTCAAATCCTAACACGAAATCGTCAATTTGAACACTAACCCAAAGCCTAAATACACTCGATTCTGATTCAAAATGCAATCCTGACCCTAAGCCTAAACCTCAACCTCGATTCTACCAACACAAACCTTAACCCTAATCCTAACCCTATCCCGTCCACTAGCCCTAAAAGCACTTTAACCCTAATCCTCACCCTAACGCTAACACAAAAACTGTGCTTGATTCTAACCCTAACTCTCACCCTAAGCCTAACCCTCGATTCTACGAAAGCTAACCCTAAACCTAACTCTAACCCTAGCACTATCCTTAATGCTCTCGATTCTAACCCTCACAATAAAACTACCACTAACCCTAAACCTAACCCTAACCCTAAATGCACTGAATTCTAATCATAACTCTATCCCTAAATGTGCCTGATTCTAACTCTATAACTAAATCATCAATTTCAACACTAACCCTAAGGCCAAATGCTCTCAATTATGACCCCAAATGCTCTCCTGACCCTAAGCCTAACCGAAAACCTCGATTCTACCAACACAAACCCTAACCCTAATCCTAACCCAACTCCTCCCCTAGCCCTAATTGCACTCAAACCTTTACCCTAACCCCAACCCTAACGCTAAAAATGCTCCTGAATCCAACACTAATCCTAACCCTAACCCTCACCCGAACACTGACCCTCGATTCTACGAAAGCTAACCCTATACCTAACTCTAACCATAACATTATCCTTAAATGCACTCGATTTTAACACTCACCCTAAACATAAACCTAACCCTATCCCTAATTCTAACCCTAAATGCACTGGATTCTAACCACAACTCTAACCCTAATGTGCTCGATTATAACCGTAACACTAAATCGTCAATCTCAACACTAAGCCTAACCCTAAATGCACTCGACTCTAACCTAAAAGGCTGTCCTGACCCTAAGCCTAAACCTAAACCTCGATTCTACCAACACAAACCCTAACCCTAACGCTAAGCTTAAATGTAGTGGATTATAGCCATAACTCTAACCCTAATGTGCTCGATTCTAAGTCTAACACTAAATCGTCAATCTCAACACTAACCCTAACTCTAAATGCACTCAGTTGTAACCCAAAAGGCAATCCTCACCCTATGAGTAACCCTAAACTTCGATTCTGCCAACACAAACCCTAAACCTAATCCTAACCCTACCCTTACGCCTACCCCTAAATGCACTCTAAGCCATACCCTGATGAAAAGCAGACCACTAAAAATGTGCCTGATTCTAACCCTAACCCTCACCCTAAGCCTAACCCTAAGCCTAACCCTCGATTCTACGAAAGCGAACGCTAAACCTAACTCTAACCTTCGCACTATCCTTAATGCTCTCGATTCTAACCCTGACCCTAAACCTAACCCAAACCCTAACCCTAACCTTAAATGCACTGAATTCTAATCATAACTCTATCCCTAAATGTGCCTGATTCTAACTCTATAACGAAATCATCAATTTCAACATTAACCCTAAGCCTAAATGCTCTGAATTATGACCCAAAATGCTCTCCTGACCCTAAGCCTAAACCAAAACCTCGATTCTACCAACACAAACCCTAACTCTAATCTTAATCCAACTCCTCCCCTACCCCTAAATGCACTCAAGCCCTGACCCTAACCCCAACCCTAACGCTAAAAATGCTCCTGATTCTAACCCTAATCCTAACCCTAACCCTCACCCGGACACTGACCCTCGATTCTACGAAAGCTAACCCTATACCTAACTCTAACCCTAACACTATCCTTAAATGCACTCGATTCTAACCATCACCCTAAACATAAACCTAACCCTATCCCTAATCGTAACCCTAAATGCACTGGATTCTAACCATAATTCTAACCCTAATGTGCTCTATTATAACCCTAACACTAAATCGTCAATCTCAACACTATCCCTAACCCTAAATGCACTCGACTCTAACCCAAAAGCCATTCCTGACCCTAAGCCCAACCCTAAACCTCGATTCTACCAACACAAACCTTAACCCTAATCCTAACCCTACTCTTACCCCTACCCCTAAATGCACTCTAAGCCATACCCTGATGAAAAGCAGACCACTAAAAATGTGCCTGATTCTAACCCTAACCCTAACCCTAAGCCTATCCTTAAGCCTAACCCTCGATTCTACGAAAGCGAACGCTAAACCTAACTCTAACCCTCGCACTATCCTTAAATGCTCTCGATTTTATCCCTGACCCTCAACCTAACCCTAACCCTAACGCTAACCCTAAATGCACTGAATTCTAAGCATAACTCTCACCCTAAATGTGCTCGATTCAAAGCCTAACACGAAATCGTCAATTTGAACACTAACCCAAAGCCTAAATACACTCGATTCTGATACAAAATGCAATCCTGACCCTAAGCCTAAACCTCAACCTCGATTCTACCAACACAAACCTTAACCCTAATCCTGACCCTATCCCTTCCACTAGCCCTAAAAGCACTTTAACCCTAATCCTCACCCTAACGCTAACACTAAAACTGTGCTTGATTCTAACCCTAAATCTCACCCTAAGCCTAACCCTAAGCCTAACCCTCGATTCTACGAAAGCTAACCCTAAACCTACCTCTAACCCTAGCACTATCCTCAATGCTCTCGATTCTAACCCTGACCCTAAACCTAACGCTAACCCTAAATACACTGAATTCTAATCATAACTCTATCCCTAAATGTGCCTGATTCTAACGCTATAACTAAATCATCAATTTCAACACTAACCCTAAGCCCAAATGCTCTGAATTATGACCCCAAATGCTCTCCTGACCCTAAGCCTAACCCAAAACCTCGATTCTACCAACACAAACCCTAATCCTAATCCTAACCCAGCTCCTCCCCTACCCCAAAATGCACTCAAACACTGACCCTAACCCCAACCCTAACGCTAAAAATGCTCCTGATTATAACCCTAATCCTAACCCTAACCCTCACCCGAACACTGACCCTCGATTCTACGAAAGCTAACCCTATACCTAACTCTAACCCTAACACTATCCTTAAATGCACTCGATTCTAACCCTCACCCTAAACATAAACCTAACCCTATCCCTAATCCTAACCCTAAATGCACTGGATTCTAACCATAACTCTAAACCTAATGTGCTCGATTATAACCCTTACACTAAATCGTCAATCTCAACACTAAGCCTAACCCTAAATGCACTCGACTCTAACCCAAAAGGCAATCCTGAGCCTAAGCCTAACCCTAATCCTCGATTCTACCAACACAAACCCTAACCCTAACCCTAAGCTTAAATATAGAGGATTCTAACCATAACTCTAACCCCAATGTGCTCGATTCTAAGTCTAACACTAAATCGTCAATCTCAACACTAACCCTAACTCTAAATGCACTCAGTTGTAACCCAAAAGGCAATCCTCACCCTATGCCTAACCCTAAACTTCGATTCTGCCAACACAAACCCTAACCCTAATCCTAACCCTACCCCTACCCCTACCCCTAAATGCACTCTAACCCTAGCCCTACCCCTTACACTAAGCCTAACCCTAACGAATTCTAACCAAAACTCTAACCCTAAATGTGCTCGATTCTAACCCAAACACTAAATCGTCAATCTCAACACTATCCCTAACCCTAAATACACTCGACTCTAACCCAAAAGCCATTCCTGACCCTAAGCCCAACCCTAAACATCGATTCTAGCAACACAAACCTTAAGCCTAATCTTAACCCTACTCCTAAGCCTACCCCTAAATGCACTCTAAGCCATACCCTGATGAAAAGCAGACCACTAAAAATGTGCCTGATTCTAACCCTAACCCTAACCCTAAGCCTAACCTTAAGCCTAACCCTCGATTCTACGAAAGCGAACGCTAAACCTAACTCTAACCCTAGCACTATCCTTAAATGCTCTCGATTTTATCCCTGACCCTCAACCTAACCCTAACCCTCACGCTAACCCTAAATGCACTGAATTCTAAGCATAACTCTCACCCTAAATGTGCTCGATTCAAAGCCTAACACGAATTCGTCAATTTGAACACTAACCCAAAGCCTAAATACACTCGATTCTGATTCAAAATGCAATCCTGACCCTAAGCCTAAACCTCAACCTCGATTCTACCAACACAAACCTTAACCCTAATCCTAACCCTATCCCGTCCACTAGCCCTAAAAGCACTTTAACCCTAATCCTCACCCTAACGCTAACACTAAAACTGTGCTTGATTCTAACCCTAACCCTCACCCTAAGCCTAACCCTAAGCCTAACCCTCGATTCTACGAAAGCTAACCCTAAACCTAACTCTAACCCTAGCACTATCCTTAATGCTCTCGATTCTAACCCAAACCCTAAACCTACCACTAACCCTAAACCTAACCCTAACCCTAAATGCACTGAATTCTAATCATAACTCTATCCCTAAATGTGCCTGATTCTAACTCTATAACTAAATCATCAATTTCAACACTAACCCTAAGGCCAAATGCTCTCAATTATGACCCCAAATGCTCTCCTGACCCTAAGCCTCACCGAAAACCTCGATTCTACCAACACAAACCCTAACCCTAATCCTAACCCAACTCCTCCCCTAGCCCTAAATGCACTCAAACCTTTACCCTAACCCCAACCCTAACGCTAAAAATGCTCCTGAATCCAACACTAATCCTAACCCTAACCCTCACCCGAACACTGACCCTCGATTCTACGAAAGCTAACCCTATACCTAACTCTAACCATAACATTTTCCTTAAATGCACTCGATTTTAACACTCACCCTAAACATAAACCTAACCCTATCCCTAATTCTAACCCTAAATGCACTGGATTCTAACCATAAGACTAACCCTAATGTGCTCGATTATAACCGTAACACTAAATCGTCAATCTCAACACTAAGCCTAACCTTAAATGCACTCGACTCTAACCTAAAAGGCTATCCTGACCCTAAGCCTAAACCTAAACCTCGATTCTACCAACACAAACCCTAACCCTAACGCTAAGCTTAAATGTAGTGGATTATAGCCATAACTCTAACCCTAATGTGCTCGATTCTAAGTCTAACACTAAATCGTCAATCTCAACACTAACCCTAACTCTAAATGCACTCAGTTGTAACCCAAAAGGCAATCCTCACCCTATGCCTAACCCTAAACTTCGATTCTGCCAACACAAACGCTAAACCTAATCTTAACCCTACCCTTACGCCTACCCCTAAATGCACTCTAAGCCATACCCTGATGAAAAGCAGACCACTAAAAATGTGCCTGATTCTAACCCTAACCCTCACCCTAAGCCTAACCCTAAGCCTAACCCTCGATTCTACGAAAGCGAACGCTAAACCTAACTCTAACCCTCGCACTATCCTTAATGCTCTCGATTCTAACCCTGACCCTAAACCTAACCCAAACCCTAACCCTAACCCTAAATGCACTGAATTCTAATCATAACTCTATCCCTAAATGTGCCTGATTCTAACTCTATAACGAAATCAATTTCAACACTAACCCTAAGCCTAAATGCTCTGAATTATGACCCAAAATGCTCTCCTGACCCTAAGCCTAAACTAAAACCTCGATTCTACCAACACAAACCCTAACTCTAATCTTAACCCAACTCCTCCCCTACCCCTAAATGCACTCAAACCCTGACCCTAACCCCAACCCTAACGCTAAAAATGCTCCTGATTCTAACCCTAATCCTAACCCTAACCCTCACCCGGACACTGACCCTCGATTCTACGAAAGCTAACCCTATACCTAACTCTAACCCTAACACTATCCTTAAATGCACTCCATACTAACCATCACCCTAAACATAAACCTAACCCTATCCCTAATCGTAACCCTAAATGCACTGGATTCTAACCATAATTCTAACCCTAATGTCCTCGATTATAACCCTAACACTAAATCGTCAATCTCAACACTATCCCTAACCCTAAATGCACTCGACTCTAACCCAAAAGCCATTCCTGACCCTCAGCCCAACCCTAAACCTCGATTCTACCAACACAAACCTTAACCCTAATCCTAACCCTACTCTTACCCCTACCCCTAAATGCACTCTAAGCCATACCCTGATGAAAAGCAGACCACTAAAAATGTGCCTGATTCTAACCCTAACCCTAACCCTAAGCCTATCCTTAAGCCTAACCCTCGATTCTACGAAAGCGAACGCTAAACCTAACTCTAACCCTCGAACTATCCTTAAATGCTCTCGATTTTAACCCTGACCCTCAACCTAACCCTAACCCTAACGCTAACCCTAAATGCACTGAATTCTAAGCATAACTCTCACCCTAAATATGCTCGATTCAAAGCCTAACACGAAATCGTCAATTTGAACACTAACCCAAAGCCTAAATACACTCGATTCTGATCCAAAATGCAATCCTGACCCTAAGCCTAAACCTCAACCTCGATTCTACCAACACAAACCTTAACCCTAATCCTGACCCTATCCCTTCCACTAGCCCTAAAAGCACTTTAACCCTAATCCTCACCCTAACGCTAACACTAAAACTGTGCTTGATTCTAACCCTAACTCTCACCCTAAGCCTAAACCTAAGCCTAACCCTCGATTCTACGAAAGCTAACCCTAAACCTAAATCTGACCCTAGCACTATCCTTAATGCTCTCGATTCTAACCCTGACCCTAAACCTAACGCTAACCCTAAATACACTGAATTCTAATCATAACTCTATCCCTAAATGTGCCTGATTCTAACGCTATAACTAAATCATCAATTTCAACACTAACCCTAAGCCCAAATGCTCTGAATTATGACCCCAAATGCTCTCCTGACCCTAAGCCTAACCCAAAACCTCGATTCTACCACCACAAACCCTAACCCTAATCCTACCCCAACTCCTCCCCTACCCCTAAATGCACTCAAACCCTGACCCTAACCCCAACCCTAACGCTAAAAATGCTCCTGATGCTAACCCCAATCCTAACCCTAAACCTCACCCGAACACGGACCCTCGATTCTACGAAAGCTAACCCTATACCTAACTCTAACCCTAACACTATCCTTAAATGCACTCGATTCTAACCCTCACCCTAAACATAAACCTAACCCTATCCCTAATCCTAACCCTAAATGCACTGGATTCTAACCATAACTCTAAACCTAATGTGCTCGATTATAACCCTTTCACTAAATCGTCAATCTCAACACTAAGCCTAACCATAAATGCACTCGACTCTAACCCAAAAGGCAATCCTGAGCCTAAGCCTAACCCTAAACCTCGATTCTACCAACACAAACCCTAACCCTAACCCTAAGCTTAAATATAGAGGATTCTAACCATAACTCTAACCCCAATGTGCTCGATTCTAAGTCTAACACTAAATCGTCAATCTCAACACTAACCCTAACTCTAAATGCACTCAGTTGTAACCCAAAAGGCAATGCTCACCCTATGCCTAACCCTAAACTTCGATTCTGCCAACACAAACCCTAACCCTAATCCTAACCCTACCCCTACCCCTACCCCTTAATGCACTCTAACCCTACCCCTACCCCTTACACTAACCCTAACCCTAACGAATTCTAACCAAAACTCTAACCCTAAATGTGCTCGATTCTAACCCAAACACTAAATCGTCAATCTCAACACTATCCCTAACCCTAAATACACTCGACTCTAACCCAAAAGCCATTCCTGACCCTAAGCCCAACCCTAAACATCGATTCTAGCAACACAAACCTTAACCCTAATCCTAACCCTACTCCTAAGCCTACCCCTAAATGCACTCTAAGCCATACGCTGATGAAAAGCAGACCACTAAAAATGTGCCTGATTCTAACCCTAACCCTAACCCTAAGCCTAACCTTAAGCCTAACCCTCGATTCTACGAAAGCGAATGCTAAACCTAACTCTAACCCTAGCACTATCCTTAAATGCTCTCGATTTTATCCCTGACCCTCAACCTAACCCTAACCCTAACGCTAACCCTAAATGCACTGAATTCTAAGCATAACTCTCACCCTAAATGTGCTCGATTCAAAGCCTAACACGAAATCGTCAATTTGAACACTAACCCAAAGCCTAAATACACTCGATTCTGATTCAAAATGCAATCCTGACCCTAAGCCTAAACCTCAACCTCGATTCTACCAACACAAACCTTAACCCTAATCCTAACCCTATCCCGTCCACTAGCCCTAAAAGCACTTTAACCCTAATCCTCACCCTAACGCTAACACAAAAACTGTGCTTGATTCTAACCCTAACCCTCACCCTAAGCCTAACCCTAAGCCTAACCCTCGATTCTACGAAAGCTAACCCTAAACCTAACTCTAACCCTAGCACTATCCTTAATGCACTCGATTCTAACCCTCACCCTAAACCTAACCCTAACCCTAAATGCACTGAATTCTAATCATAACTCTATCCCTAAATGTGCCTGATTCTAACTCTATAACTAAATCATCAATTTCAACACTAATCCTAAGGCCAAATGCTCTCAATTATGACCCCAAATGCTCTACCGACCCTAAGCCTAACCGAAAACCTCGATTCTACCAACACAAACCCTAACCCTAATCCTAACCCAACTCCTCCCCTAGCCCTAATTGCACTCAAACCTTTACCCTAACCCCAACCCTAACGCTAAAAATGCTCCTGAATCCAACACTAATCCTAACCCTAACCCTCACCCGAACACTGACCCTCGATTCTACGAAAGCTAACCCTATACCTAACTCTAACCATAACATTATCCTTAAATGCACTCGATTTTAACACTCACCCTAAACATAAACCTAACCCTATCCCTAATTCTAACCCTAAATGCACTGGATTCTAACCATAAGACTAACCGTAATGTGCTCGATTATAACCGTAACACTAAATCGTCAATCTCAACACTAAGCCTAACCCTAAATGCACTCGACTCTAACCTAAAAGGCTATCCTGACCCTAAGCCTAAACCTAAACCTCGATTCTACCAACACAAACCCTAACCCTAACGCTAAGCTTAAATGTAGTGGATTATAGCCATAACTCTAACCCTAATGTGCTCGATTCTAAGTCTAACACTAAATCGTCAATCTCAACACTAACCCTAACTCTAAATGCACTCAGTTGTAACCCAAAAGGCAATCCTCACCCTATGCCTAACCCTAAACTTCGATTCTGCCAACACAAACCCTAAACCTAATCCTAACCCTACCCTTACGCCTACCCCTAAATGCACTCTAAGCCATACCCTGATGAAAAGCAGACCACTAAAAATGTGCCTGATTCTAACCCTAACCCTCACCCTAAGCCTAACCCTAAGCCTAACCCTCGATTCTACGAAAGCGAACGCTAAACCTAACTCTAACCCTCGCACTATCCTTAATGCTCTCGATTCTAACCCTGACCCTAAACCTAACCCAAACCCTAACCCTAACCCTAAATGCACTGAATTCTAATCATAACTCTATCCCTAAATGTGCCTGATTCTAACTCTATAAAGAAATCATCAATTTCAACACTAACCCTAAGCCTAAATGCTCTGAATTATGACCCAAAATGCTCTCCTGACCCTAAGCCTAAACCAAAACCTCGATTCTACCAACACGAACCCTAACTCTAATCTTAACCCAACTCCTCCCCTACCCCTAAATGCACTCAAACCCTGACCCTAACCCCAACCCTAACGCTAAAAATGCTCCTGATTCTAACCCTAATCCTAACCCTAACCCTCACCCGGACACTGACCCTCGATTCTACGAAAGCTAACCCTATACCTAACTCTAACCCTAACACTATCCTTAAATGCACTCGATTCTAACCATCACCCTAAACATAAACCTAACCCTATCCCTAATCGTAACCCTAAATGCACTGGATTCTAACCATAATTCTAACCCTAATGTGCTCGATTATAACCCTAACACTAAATCGTCAATCTCAACACTATCCCTAACCCTAAATGCACTCGACTCTAACCCAAAAGCCATTCCTGACCCTAAGCCCAACCCTAAACCTCGATTCTACCAACACAAACCTTAACCCTAATCCTAACCCTACTCTTACCCCTACCTCTAAATGCACTCTAAGCCATACCCTGATGAAAAGCAGACCACTAAAAATGTGCCTGATTCTAACCCTAACCCTAACCCTAAGCCTATCCTTAAGCCTAACCCTCGATTCTACGAAAGCGAACGCTAAACCTAACTCTAACCCTCGCACTATCCTTAAATGCTCTCGATTTTATCCCTGACCCTCAACCTAACCCTAACCCTAACGCTAACCCTAAATGCGCTGAATTCTAAGCATAACACTCACCCTAAATGTGCTCGATTCAAAGCCTAACACGAAATCGTCAATTTGAACACTAACCCAAAGCCTAAATACACTCGATTCTGATCCAAAATGCAATCCTGACCCTAAGCCTAAACCTCAACCTCGATTCTACCAACACAAACCTTAACCCTAATCCTGACCCTATCCCTTCCACTAGCCCTAAAAGCACTTTAACCCTAATCCTCACCCTAACGCTAACACTAAAACTGTGCTTGATTCTAACCCTAACTCTCACCCTAAGCCTAAACCTAAGCCTAACCCTCGATTCTACGAAAGCTAACCCTAAACCTACCTCTAACCCTAGCACTATCCTTAATGCTCTCGATTCTAACCCTGACCCTAAACCTAAGGCTAACCCTAAATACACTGAATTCTAATCATAACTCTATCCCTAAATGTGCCTGATTCTAACGCTATAACTAAATCATCAATTTCAACACTAACCCTAAGCCCAAATGCTCTGAATTATGACCCCAAATGCTCTCCTGACCCTAAGCCTAACCCAAAACCTCGATTCTACCACCACAAACCCTAACCCTAATCCTACCCCAACTCCTCCCCTACCCCTAAATGCACTCAAACCCTGACCCTAACCCCAACCCTAACGCTAAAAATGCTCCTGATGCTAACCCCAATCCTAACCCTAAACCTCACCCGAACACGGACCCTCGATTCTACGAAAGCTAACCCTATACCTAACTCTAACCCTAACACTATCCTTAAATGCACTCGATTCTAACCCTCACCCTAAACATAAACCTAACCCTATCCCTAATCCTAACCCTAAATGCACTGGATTCTAACCATAACTCTAAACCTAATGTGCTCGATTATAACCCTAACACTAAATCGTCAATCTCAACACTATCCCTAACCCTAAATGCACTCGACTCTAACCCAAAAGCCATTCCTGACCCTAAGCCCAACCCTAAACCTCGATTCTACCAACACAAACCTTAACCCTAATCCTAACCCTACTCTTACCCCTACCCCTAAATGCACTCTAAGCCATACCCTGATGAAAAGCAGACCACTAAAAATGTGCCTGATTCTAACCCTAACCCTAACCCTAAGCCTATCCTTAAGCCTAACCCTCGATTCTACGAAAGCGAACGCTAAACCTAACTCTAACCCTCGCACTATCCTTAAATGTTCTCGATTTTATCCCTGACCCTCAACCTAACCCTAACCCTAACGCTAACCCTAAATGCACTGAATTCTAAGCATAACTCTCACCCTAAATGTGCTCGATTCAAAGCCTAACACGAAATCGTCAATTTGAACACTAACCCAAAGCCTAAATACACTCGATTCTGATCCAAAATGCAATCCTGACCCTAAGCCTAAACCTCAACCTCGATTCTACCAACACAAACCTTAACCCTAATCCTGACCCTATCCCTTCCACTAGCCCTAAAAGCACTTTAACCCTAATCCTCACCCTAACGCTAACACTAAAACTGTGCTTGATTCTAACCCTAACTCTCACCCTAAGCCTAAACCTAAGCCTAACCCTCGATTCTACGAAAGCTAACCCTAAACCTACCTCTAACCCTAGCACTATCCTTAATGCTCTCGATTCTAACCCTGACCCTAAACCTAACGCTAACCCTAAATACACTGAATTCTAATCATAACTCTATCCCTAAATGTGCCTGATTCTAACGCTATAACTAAATCATCAATTTCAACACTAACCCTAAGCCCAAATGCTCTGAATTATGACCCCAAATGCTCTCCTGACCCTAAGCCTAACCCAAAACCTCGATTCTACCACCACAAACCCTAACCCTAATCCTACCCCAACTCCTCCCCTACCCCTAAATGCACTCAAACCCTGACCCTAACCCCAACCCTAACGCTAAAAATGCTCCTGATGCTAACCCCAATCCTAACCCTAAACCTCACCCGAACACGGACCCTCGATTCTACGAAAGCTAACCCTATACCTAACTCTAACCCTAACACTATCCTTAAATGCACTCGATTCTAACCCTCACCCTAAACATAAACCTAACCCTATCCCTAATCCTAACCCTAAATGCACTGGATTCTAACCATAACTCTAAACCTAATGTGCTCGATTATAACCCTTACACTAAATCGTCAATCTCAACACTAAGCCTAACCCTAAATGCACTCGACTCTAACCCAAAAGGCAATCCTGAGCCTAAGCCTAACCCTAAACCTCGATTCTACCAACACAAACCCTAACCCTAACCCTAAGCTTAAATATAGAGGATTCTAACCATAACTCTAACCCCAATGTGCTCGATTCTAAGTCTAACACTAAATCGTCAATCTCAACACTAACCCTAACTCTAAATGCACTCAGTTGTAACCCAAAAGGCAATCCTCACCCTATGCCTAACCCTAAACTTCGATTCTGCCAACACAAACCCTAACCCTAATCCTAACCCTACCCCTACCCCTACCCCTAAATGCACTCTAACCCTACCCCTACCCCTTACACTAACCCTAACCCTAACGAATTCTAACCAAAACTCTAACCCTAAATGTGCTCGATTCTAACCCAAACACTAAATCGTCAATCTCAACACTATCCCTAACCCTAAATACACTCGACTCTAACCCAAAAGCCATTCCTGACCCTAAGCCCAACCCTAAACATCGATTCTAGCAACACAAACCTTAACCCTAATCCTAACCCTACTCCTACGCCTACCCCTAAATGCACTCTAAGCCATACCCTGATGAAAAGCAGACCACTAAAAATGTGCCTGATTCTAACCCTAACCCTAACCCTAAGCCTAACCTTAAGCCTAACCCTCGATTCTACGAAAGCGAATGCTAAACCTAACTCTAACCCTAGCACTATCCTTAAATGCTCTCGATTTTATCCCTGACCCTCAACCTAACCCTAACCCTAACGCTAACCCTAAATGCACTGAATTCTAAGCATAACTCTCACCCTAAATGTGCTCGATTCAAAGCCTAACACGAAATCGTCAATTTGAACACTAACCCAAAGCCTAAATACACTCGATTCTGATTCAAAATGCAATCCTGACCCTAAGCCTAAACCTCAACCTCGATTCTACCAACACAAACCTTAACCCTAATCCTAACCCTATCCCGTCCACTAGCCCTAAAAGCACTTTAACCCTAATCCTCACCCTAACGCTAACACAAAAACTGTGCTTGATTCTAACCCTAACTCTCACCCTAAGCCTAACCCTCGATTCTACGAAAGCTAACCCTAAACCTAACTCTAACCCTAGCACTATCCTTAATGCTCTCGATTCTAACCCTCACAATAAAACTACCACTAACCCTAAACCTAACCCTAACCCTAAATGCACTGAATTCTAATCATAACTCTATCCCTAAATGTGCCTGATTCTGACTCTATAACTAAATCATCAATTTCAACACTAACCCTAAGCCCAAATGCTCTCAATTATGACCCCAAATGCTCTCCTGACCCTAAGCCTAACCGAAAACCTCGATTCTACCAACACAAACCCTAACCCTAATCCTAACCCAACTCCTCCCCTAGCCCTAATTGCACTCAAACCTTTACCCTAACCCCAACCCTAACGCTAAAAATGCTCCTGAATCCAACACTAATCCTAACCCTAACCCTCACCCGAACACTGACCCTCGATTCTACGAAAGCTAACCCTATACCTAACTCTAACCATAACATTATCCTTAAATGCACTCGATTTTAACACTCACCCTAAACATAAACCTAACCCTATCCCTAATTCTAACCCTAAATGCACTGGATTCTAACCATAAGACTAACCCTAATGTGCTCGATTATAACCGTAACACTAAATCGTCAATCTCAACACTAAGCCTAACCTTAAATGCACTCGACTCTAACCTAAAAGGCTATCCTGACCCTAAGCCTAAACCTAAACCTCGATTCTACCAACACAAACCCTAACCCTAACGCTAAGCTTAAATGTAGTGGATTATAGCCATAACTCTAACCCTAATGTGCTCGATTCTAAGTCTAACACTAAATCGTCAATCTCAACACTAACCCTAACTCTAAATGCACTCAGTTGTAACCCAAAAGGCAATCCTCACCCTATGCCTAACCCTAAACTTCGATTCTGCCAACACAAACCCTAAACCTAATCCTAACCCTACCCTTACGCCTACCCCTAAATGCACTCTAAGCCATACCCTGATGAAAAGCAGACCACTAAAAATGTGCCTGATTCTAACCCTAACCCTCACCCTAAGCCTAACCCTAAGCCTAACCCTCGATTCTACGAAAGCGAACGCTAAACCTAACTCTAACCCTCGCACTATCCTTAATGCTCTCGATTCTAACCCTGACCCTAAACCTAACCCAAACCCTAACCCTAACCCTAAATGCACTGAATTCTAATCATAACTCTATCCCTAAATGTGCCTGATTCTAACTCTATAACGAAATCATCAATTTCAACACTAACCCTAAGCCTAAATGCTCTGAATTATGACCCAAAATGCTCTCCTGACCCTAAGCCTAAACCAAAACCTCGATTCTACCAACACAAACCCTAACTCTAATCTTAACCCAACTCCTCCCCTACCCCTAAATGCACTCAAACCCTGACCCTAACCCCAACCCTAACGCTAAAAATGCTCCTGATTCTAACCCTAATCCTAACCCTAACCCTCACCCGGACACTGACCCTCGATTCTACGAAAGCTAACCCTATACCTAACTCTAACCCTAACACTATCCTTAAATGCACTCGATTCTAACCATCACCCTAAACATAAACCTAACCCTATCCCTAATCGTAACCCTAAATGCACTGGATTCTAACCATAATTCTAACCCTAATGTGCTCGATTATAACCCTAACACTAAATCGTCAATCTCAACACTATCCCTAACCCTAAATGCACTCGACTCTAACCCAAAAGCCATTCCTGACCCTAAGCCCAACCCTAAACCTCGATTCTACCAACACAAACCTTAACCCTAATCCTAACCCTACTCTTACCCCTACCCCTAAATGCACTCTAAGCCATACCCTGATGAAAAGCAGACCACTAAAAATGTGCCTGATTCTAACCCTAACCCTAATCCTAAGCCTATCCTTAAGCCTAACCCTCGATTCTACGAAAGCGAACGCTAAACCTAACTCTAACCCTCGAACTATCCTTAAATGCTCTCGATTTTATCCCTGACCCTCAACCTAACCCTAACCCTAACGCTAACCCTAAATGCACTGAATTCTAAGCATAACTCTCACCCTAAATGTGCTCGATTCAAAGCCTAACACGAAATCGTCAATTTGAACACTAACCCAAAGCCTAAATACACTCGATTCTGATCCAAAATGCAATCCTGACCCTAAGCCTAAACCTCAACCTCGATTCTACCAACACAAACCTTAACCCTAATCCTGACCCTATCCCTTCCACTAGCCCTAAAAGCACTTTAACCCTAATCCTCACCCTAACGCTAACACTAAAACTGTGCTTGATTCTAACCCTAACTCTCACCCTAAGCCTAAACCTAAGCCTAACCCTCGATTCTACGAAAGCTAACCCTAAACCTACCTCTAACCCTAGCACTATCCTTAATGCTCTCGATTCTAACCCTGACCCTAAACCTAACGCTAACCCTAAATACACTGAATTCTAATCATAACTCTATCCCTAAATGTGCCTGATTCTAACGCTATAACTAAATCATCAATTTCAACACTAACCCTAAGCCCAAATGCTCTGAATTATGACCCCAAATGCTCTCCTGACCCTAAGCCTAACCCAAAACCTCGATTCTACCACCACAAACCCTAACCCTAATCCTACCCCAACTCCTCCCCTACCCCTAAATGCACTCAAACCCTGACCCTAACCCCAACCCTAACGCTAAAAATGCTCCTGATGCTAACCCCAATCCTAACCCTAAACCTCACCCGAACACGGACCCTCGATTCTACGAAAGCTAACCCTATACCTAACTCTAACCCTAACACTATCCTTAAATGCACTCGATTCTAACCCTCACCCTAAACATAAACCTAACCCTATCCCTAATCCTAACCCTAAATGCACTGGATTCTAACCATAACTCTAAACCTAATGTGCTCGATTATAACCCTTACACTAAATCGTCAATCTCAACACTAAGCCTAACCCTAAATGCACTCGACTCTAACCCAAAAGGCAATCCTGAGCCTAAGCCTAACCCTAAACCTCGATTCTACCAACACAAACCCTAACCCTAACCCTAAGCTTAAATATAGAGGATTCTAACCATAACTCTAACCCCAATGTGCTCGATTCTAAGTCTAACACTAAATCGTCAATCTCAACACTAACCCTAACTCTAAATGCACTCAGTTGTAACCCAAAAGGCAATCCTCACCCTATGCCTAACCCTAAACTTCGATTCTGCCAACACAAACCCTAACCCTAATCCTAACCCTACCCCTACCCCTACCCCTAAATGCACTCTAACCCTACCCCTACCCCTTACACTAACCCTAACCCTAACGAATTCTAACCAAAACTCTAACCCTAAATGTGCTCGATTCTAACCCAAACACTAAATCGTCAATCTCAACACTATCCCTAACCCTAAATACACTCGACTCTAACCCAAAAGCCATTCCTGACCCTAAGCCCAACCCTAAACATCGATTCTAGCAACACAAACCTTAACCCTAATCCTAACCCTACTCCTACGCCTACCCCTAAATGCACTCTAAGCCATACCCTGATGAAAAGCAGACCACTAAAAATGTGCCTGATTCTAACCCTAACCCTAACCCTAAGCCTAACCTTAAGCCTAACCCTCGATTCTACGAAAGCGAATGCTAAACCTAACTCTAACCCTAGCACTATCCTTAAATGCTCTCGATTTTATCCCTGACCCTCAACCTAACCCTAACCCTAACGCTAACCCTAAATGCACTGAATTCTAAGCATAACTCTCACCCTAAATGTGCTCGATTCAAAGCCTAACACGAAATCGTCAATTTGAACACTAACCCAAAGCCTAAATACACTCGATTCTGATTCAAAATGCAATCCTGACCCTAAGCCTAAACCTCAACCTCGATTCTACCAACACAAACCTTAACCCTAATCCTAACCCTATCCCGTCCACTAGCCCTAAAAGCACTTTAACCCTAATCCTCACCCTAACGCTAACACAAAAACTGTGCTTGATTCTAACCCTAACTCTCACCCTAAGCCTAACCCTCGATTCTACGAAAGCTAACCCTAAACCTAACTCTAACCCTAGCACTATCCTTAATGCTCTCGATTCTAACCCTCACAATAAAACTACCACTAACCCTAAACCTAACCCTAACCCTAAATGCACTGAATTCTAATCATAACTCTATCCCTAAATGTGCCTGATTCTGACTCTATAACTAAATCATCAATTTCAACACTAACCCTAAGGCCAAATGCTCTCAATTATGACCCCAAATGCTCTCCTGACCCTAAGCCTAACCGAAAACCTCGATTCTACCAACACAAACCCTAACCCTAATCCTATCCCAACTCCTCCCCTACCCCTAAATGCACTCAAACCCTGACCCTAACCCCAACCCTAACGCTAAAAATGCTCCTGATTCTAACCCTAATCCTAACCCTAACCCTCACCCGGACACTGACCCTCGATTCTACGAAAGCTAACCCTATACCTAACTCTAACCCTAACACTATCCTTAAATGCACTCGATTTTAACACTCACCCTAAACATAAACCTAACCCTATCCCTAATTCTAACCCTAAATGCACTGGATTCTAACCATAAGTCTAACCCTAATGTGCTCGATTATAACCGTAACACTAAATCGTCAATCTCAACACTAAGCCTAACCCTAAATGCACTCGACTCTAACCTAAAAGGCTATCCTGACCCTAAGCCTAAACCTAAACCTCGATTCTACCAACACAAACCCTAACCCTAACGCTAAGCTTAAATGTAGTGGATTATAGCCATAACTCTAACCCTAATGTGCTCGATTCTAAGTCTAACACTAAATCGTCAATCTCAACACTAACCCTAACTCTAAATGCACTCAGTTGTAACCCAAAAGGCAATCCTCACCCTATGCCTAACCCTAAACTTCGATTCTGCCAACACAAACCCTAAACCTAATCCTAACCCTACCCTTACGCCTACCCCTAAATGCACTCTAAGCCATACCCTGATGAAAAGCAGACCACTAAAAATGTGCCTGATTCTAACCCTAACCCTCACCCTAAGCCTAACCCTAAGCCTAACCCTCGATTCTACGAAAGCGAACGCTAAACCTAACTCTAACCCTCGCACTATCCTTAATGCTCTCGATTCTAACCCTGACCCTAAACCTAACCCAAACCCTAACCCTAACCCTAAATGCACTGAATTCTAATCATAACTCTATCCCTAAATGTGCCTGATTCTAACTCTATAAAGAAATCATCAATGTCAACACTAACCCTAAGCCTAAATGCTCTGAATTATGACCCAAAATGATCTCCTGACCCTAAGCCTAAACCAAAACCTCGATTCTACCAACACAAACCCTAACTCTAATCTTAACCCAACTCCTCCCCTACCCCTAAATGCACTCAAACCCTGACCCTAACCCCAACCCTAACGCTAAAAATGCTCCTGATTCTAACCCTAATCCTAACCCTAACCCTCACCCGGACACTGACCCTTGATTCTACGAAAGCTAACCCTATACCTAACTCTAACCCTAACACTATCCTTAAATGCACTCGATTCTAACCATCACCCTAAACATAAACCTAACCCTATCCCTAATCGTAACCCTAAATGCACTGGATTCTAACCATAATTCTAACCCTAATGTGCTCGATTATAACCCTAACACTAAATCGTCAATCTCAACACTATCCCTAACCCTAAATGCACTCGACTCTAACCCAAAAGCCATTCCTGACCCTAAGCCCAACCCTAAACCTCGATTCTACCAACACAAACCTTAACCCTAATCCTAACCCTACTCTTACCCCTACCCCTAAATGCACTCTAAGCCATACCCTGATGAAAAGCAGACCACTAAAAATGTGCCTGATTCTAACCCTAACCCTAACCCTAAGCCTATCCTTAAGCCTAACCCTCGATTCTACGAAAGCGAACGCTAAACCTAACTCTAACCCTCGCACTATCCTTAAATGCTCTCGATTTTATCCCTGACCCTCAACCTAACCCTAACCCTAACGCTAACCCTAAATGCACTGAATTCTAAGCATAACTCTCACCCTAAATGTGCTCGATTCAAAGCCTAACACGAAATCGTCAATTTGAACACTAACCCAAAGCCTAAATACACTCGATTCTGATCCAAAATGCAATCCTGACCCTAAGCCTAAACCTCAACCTCGATTCTACCAACACAAACCTTAACCCTAATCCTGACCCTATCCCTTCCACTAGCCCTAAAAGCACTTTAACCCTAATCCTCACCCTAACGCTAACACTAAAACTGTGCTTGATTCTAACCCTAACTCTCACCCTAAGCCTAAACCTAAGCCTAACCCTCGATTCTACGAAAGCTAACCCTAAACCTACCTCTAACCCTAGCACTATCCTTAATGCTCTCGATTCTAACCCTGACCCTAAACCTAACGCTAACCCTAAATACACTGAATTCTAATCATAACTCTATCCCTAAATGTGCCTGATTCTAACGCTATAACTAAATCATCAATTTCAACACTAACCCTAAGCCCAAATGCTCTGAATTATGACCCCAAATGCTCTCCTGACCCTAAGCCTAACCCAAAACCTCGATTCTACCACCACAAACCCTAACCCTAATCCTACCCCAACTCCTCCCCTACCCCTAAATGCACTCAAACCCTGACCCTAACCCCAACCCTAACGCTAAAAATGCTCCTGATGCTAACCCCAATCCTAACCCTAAACCTCACCCGAACACGGACCCTCGATTCTACGAAAGCTAACCCTATACCTAACTCTAACCCTAACACTATCCTTAAATGCACTCGATTCTAACCCTCACCCTAAACATAAACCTAACCCTATCCCTAATCCTAACCCTAAATGCACTGGATTCTAACCATAACTCTAAACCTAATGTGCTCGATTATAACCCTTACACTAAATCGTCAATCTCAACACTAAGCCTAACCCTAAATGCACTCGACTCTAACCCAAAAGGCAATCCTGAGCCTAAGCCTAACCCTAAACCTCGATTCTACCAACACAAACCCTAACCCTAACCCTAAGCTTAAATATAGAGGATTCTAACCATAACTCTAACCCCAATGTGCTCGATTCTAAGTCTAACACTAAATCGTCAATCTCAACACTAACCCTAACTCTAAATGCACTCAGTTGTAACCCAAAAGGCAATCCTCACCCTATGCCTAACCCTAAACTTCGATTCTGCCAACACAAACCCTAACCCTAATCCTAACCCTACCCCTACCCCTACCCCTAAATGCACTCTAACCCTACCCCTACCCCTTACACTAACCCTAACCCTAACGAATTCTAACCAAAACTCTAACCCTAAATGTGCTCGATTCTAACCCAAACACTAAATCGTCAATCTCAACACTATCCCTAACCCTAAATACACTCGACTCTAACCCAAAAGCCATTCCTGACCCTAAGCCCAACCCTAAACATCGATTCTAGCAACACAAACCTTAACCCTAATCCTAACCCTACTCCTACGCCTACCCCTAAATGCACTCTAAGCCATACCCTGATGAAAAGCAGACCACTAAAAATGTGCCTGATTCTAACCCTAACCCTAACCCTAAGCCTAACCTTAAGCCTAACCCTCGATTCTACGAAAGCGAATGCTAAACCTAACTCTAACCCTAGCACTATCCTTAAATGCTCTCGATTTTATCCCTGACCCTCAACCTAACCCTAACCCTAACGCTAACCCTAAATGCACTGAATTCTAAGCATAACTCTCACCCTAAATGTGCTCGATTCAAATCCTAACACGAAATCGTCAATTTGAACACTAACCCAAAGCCTAAATACACTCGATTCTGATTCAAAATGCAATCCTGACCCTAAGCCTAAACCTCAACCTCGATTCTACCAACACAAACCTTAACCCTAATCCTAACCCTATCCCGTCCACTAGCCCTAAAAGCACTTTAACCCTAATCCTCACCCTAACGCTAACACAAAAACTGTGCTTGATTCTAACCCTAACTCTCACCCTAAGCCTAACCCTCGATTCTACGAAAGCTAACCCTAAACCTAACTCTAACCCTAGCACTATCCTTAATGCTCTCGATTCTAACCCTCACAATAAAACTACCACTAACCCTAAACCTAACCCTAACCCTAAATGCACTGAATTCTAATCATAACTCTATCCCTAAATGTGCCTGATTCTGACTCTATAACTAAATCATCAATTTCAACACTAACCCTAAGGCCAAATGCTCTCAATTATGACCCCAAATGCTCTCCTGACCCTAAGCCTAACCGAAAACCTCGATTCTACCAACACAAACCCTAACCCTAATCCTATCCCAACTCCTCCCCTAGCCCTAAATGCACTCAAACCCTGACCCTAACCCCAACCCTAACGCTAAAAATGCTCCTGATTCTAACCCTAATCCTAACCCTAACCCTCACCCGGACACTGACCCTCGATTCTACGAAAGCTAACCCTATACCTAACTCTAACCCTAACACTATCCTTAAATGCACTCGATTTTAACACTCACCCTAAACATAAACCTAACCCTATCCCTAATTCTAACCCTAAATGCACTGGATTCTAACCATAAGTCTAACCCTAATGTGCTCGATTATAACCGTAACACTAAATCGTCAATCTCAACACTAAGCCTAACCCTAAATGCACTCGACTCTAACCTAAAAGGCTATCCTGACCCTAAGCCTAAACCTAAACCTCGATTCTACCAACACAAACCCTAACCCTAACGCTAAGCTTAAATGTAGTGGATTATAGCCATAACTCTAACCCTAATGTGCTCGATTCTAAGTCTAACACTAAATCGTCAATCTCAACACTAACCCTAACTCTAAATGCACTCAGTTGTAACCCAAAAGGCAATCCTCACCCTATGCCTAACCCTAAACTTCGATTCTGCCAACACAAACCCTAAACCTAATCCTAACCCTACCCTTACGCCTACCCCTAAATGCACTCTAAGCCATACCCTGATGAAAAGCAGACCACTAACAATGTGCCTGATTCTAACCCTAACCCTCACCCTAAGCCTAACCCTAAGCCTAACCCTCGATTCTACGAAAGCGAACGCTAAACCTAACTCTAACCCTCGCACTATCCTTAATGCTCTCGATTCTAACCCTGACCCTAAACCTAACCCAAACCCTAACCCTAACCCTAAATGCACTGAATTCTAATCATAACTCTATCCCTAAATGTGCCTGATTCTAACTCTATAAAGAAATCATCAATGTCAACACTAACCCTAAGCCTAAATGCTCTGAATTATGACCCAAAATGCTCTCCTGACCCTAAGCCTAAACCAAAACCTCGATTCTACCAACACAAACCCTAACTCTAATCTTAACCCAACTCCTCCCCTACCCCTAAATGCACTCAAACCCTGACCCTAACCCCAACCCTAACGCTAAAAATGCTCCTGATTCTAACCCTAATCCCAACCCTAACCCTCACCCGGACACTGACCCTCGATTCTACGAAAGCTAACCCTATACCTAACTCTAACCCTAACACTATCCTTAAATGCACTCGATTCTAACCATCACCCTAAACATAAACCTAACCCTATCCCTAATCGTAACCCTAAATGCACTGGATTCTAACCATAATTCTAACCCTAATGTGCTCGATTATAACCCTAACACTAAATCGTCAATCTCAACACTATCCCTAACCCTAAATGCACTCGACTCTAACCCAAAAGCCATTCCTGACCCTAAGCCCAACCCTAAACCTCGATTCTACCAACACAAACCTTAACCCTAATCCTAACCCTACTCTTACCCCTACCCCTAAATGCACTCTAAGCCATACCCTGATGAAAAGCAGACCACTAAAAATGTGCCTGATTCTAACCCTAACCCTAACCCTAAGCCTATCCTTAAGCCTAACCCTCGATTCTACGAAAGCGAACGCTAAACCTAACTCTAACCCTCGCACTATCCTTAAATGCTCTCGATTTTATCCCTGACCCTCAACCTAACCCTAACCCTAACGCTAACCCTAAATGCACTGAATTCTAAGCATAACTCTCACCCTAAATGTGCTCGATTCAAAGCCTAACACGAAATCGTCAATTTGAACACTAACCCAAAGCCTAAATACACTCGATTCTGATCCAAAATGCAATCCTGACCCTAAGCCTAAACCTCAACCTCGATTCTACCAACACAAACCTTAACCCTAATCCTGACCCTATCCCTTCCACTAGCCCTAAAAGCACTTTAACCCTAATCCTCACCCTAACGCTAACACTAAAACTGTGCTTGATTCTAACCCTAACTCTCACCCTAAGCCTAAACCTAAGCCTAACCCTCGATTCTACGAAAGCTAACCCTAAACCTACCTCTAACCCTAGCACTATCCTTAATGCTCTCGATTCTAACCCTGACCCTAAACCTAACGCTAACCCTAAATACACTGAATTCTAATCATAACTCTATCCCTAAATGTGCCTGATTCTAACGCTATAACTAAATCATCAATTTCAACACTAACCCTCAGCCCAAATGCTCTGAATTATGACCCCAAATGCTCTCCTGACCCTAAGCCTAACCCAAAACCTCGATTCTACCAACACAAACCCTCACCCTAATCCTAACCCAACTCCTCCCCTAGCCCTAAATGCACTCAAACCCTGACCCTAACCCCAACCCTAACGCTAAAAATGCTCCTGATTCTAACCTTAATCCTAACCCTAACCCTTACCCGAACACTGACCCTCGATTCTACGAAAGCTAACCCTATACCTAACTCTAACCCTAACACTATCCTTAAATGCACTCGATTCTAACCCTCACCCTAAACATAAACCTAACCCTATCCCTAATCCTCACCCTAAATGCACTGGATTCTAACCATAACTCTAACCCTAATGTGCTCGATTATAACCCTAACACTAAATCGTCAATCTCAACACTAAGCCTAACCCTAAATGCACTCGACTCTAACCCAAAAGCCATTCCTGACCCTAAGCCCAAACCTAAACCTCGATTCTAGCAACACAAACCTTAACCCTAATCCTAACCCTACTCCTACGCCTACCCCTAAATGCACTCTAAGCCATACCCTGATGAAAAGCAGTCCACTAAAAATGTGCCTGATTTTAACCCTAACCCTAACCCTAAGCCTAACCTTAAGCCTAACCCTCGATGCTACGAAAGCGAACGCTAAACCTAACTCTAACCCTAGCACTATCCTTAAATGCTCTCGATTTTAACCCTGACCCTCAACCTAACCCTAACCCTAACGCTAACCCTGAATGCACTGAATTCTAAGCATAACTCTCACCCTAAATGTGCTCGATTCAAAGCCTAACACTAAATCGTCAATTTGAACACTAACCCAAAGCCTAAATACACTCGATTCTGATTCAAAATGCAATTCTGACCCTAAGCCTAAACCTAAACCTCGATTCTACCAACTCAAATCTTAACCCTAATCCTAACCCTATCCCTTCCACTAGCCCTAAAAGCACTTTAACCCTAATCCTCACCCTAACGCTAACACTAAAACTGTGCTTGATTCTAACCCTAACCCTCACTCTAAGCCTAACCCTAAGCCTAACCCTCGATTCTACGAAAGCTAACCCTCAACGTAACTCTAACCCTAGCACTATCCTTAATGCTCTGGATTCTAACCCTGACCTTAAAACTAACCCTAACCCTAAACCTAACCCTAACTGCACTGAATTCTAATCATAACTCTATCCCTAAATGTGCCTGATTCTAACGCTATAACTAAATCATCAATTTCAACACTAACCCTAAGCCCAAATGCTCTGAATGATGGCCCCAAATGCTCTCCTGACCCTAAGCCTAACCCAAAACCTCGATTCTACCAACAGAAACCCTAACCCTAATCCTAACCCAACTCCTCCCCTACCCCTAAATGCACTCAAACCCTGACCCTAACCCCAACCCTAACGCTAAAAATGCTCCTGATTCTACGCTTAAGCCTAACCCTAACCCTCACCGGAACACTGACCCTCGATTCTACGAAAGCTAACCCTATACCTAACTCTAACCCTAACACTATCCTTAAATGCACTCGATTCTAACCCTCACCCTAAACATAAACCTAACCCTATCCCTAATCCTAACCTTGAATGCACTGGATTCTAACCATAACTCTAACCCTCATGTGCTCGATTATAACCCTAACATTAAATCGTCAATCTACACACTATCCCTAACCCTAAATGCACTCGACTCTAACCGAAAAGGCAATCTTGACCCTAAGCCCAACCCTAAACCTCGATTCTACCAAGACAAACCTTAACCCTAATCCTAACCCTACTCCTACGCCTACCCCTAAATGCACTCTAAGCCATACCCTGATGAAAAGCAGACCACTAAAAATGTGCCTGATTCTAACCCTAACCCTAAGCCTAAGCCTAACCTTAAGCCTAACCCTCGATTCTACGAAAGCGAACGCTAAACCTAACTCTAACCCTAGCACTATCCTTAAATGCTCTCGATTTTAACTCTGACCCTCAACCTAACCCTAACCCTCACGCTAACCCTAAATGCACTGATTTCTAAGCATAACTCTCACCCTAAATGTGCTCGATTCACACCCTAACACTAAATCGTCCATTTGAACACTAACCCAAAGCCTAAATACACTCGATTCTGATCCAAAATGCAATCCTGACCCTAAGCCTAAACCTAAACCTCGATTCTACCAACACAAACCTTAACCCTAATCCTAACCCTATCCCTTTCCCTAGCCCTAAAAGCACTTTAACCCTAATCCTCACCCTAACGCTAACACTAAAACTGTGCTTGATTCTAACCCTAATCCTCACCCTAAGCCTAACCCTAAGCCTAACCCTCGATTCTACGAAAGCGAACGCTAAACCTAACTCTAACCCTAGCACTATCCTTAAATGCTCTCGATTTTAACCCTGACCCTCAACCTAACCCTAACCCTCACGCTAACCCTAAATGCACTGAATTCTAAGCATAACTCTCACCCTAAATGTGCTCGATTCAAAGGCTAACACTAAATCGTCAATTTGAACACTAACCCAAAGCCTAAATACACTCGATTCTGATCCAAAATGCAATCCTGACCCTAAGCCTAAACCTAAACCTCGATTCTACCAACACAAACCTTAACCCTAATCCTAACCCTATCCCTTCCACTAGCCCTAAAAGCACTTTAACCCTAATCCTCACCCTAACGCTAACACTAAAACTGTGCTTGATTCTAACCCTAACCTTCACCCTAAGCCTAACCCTAAGCCTAACCCTCGATTCTACGAAAGCTAACCCTAAATGTAACTCTAACCCTAGCACTTTCCTTAATGCTCTCGATTCTAACCCTGACCCTAAACCTAACCCTAACCCTAACCCTAACCCTAAATGCACTGAATTGTAATCATAACTCTATCCCTAAATGTGCCTGATTCTAACGCTATAACTAAATCATCAATTTCAACACTAACCCTCAGCCCAAATGCTCTGAATTATGACCCCAAATGCTCTCCTGACCCTAAGCCTAACCCAAAACCTCGATTCTACCAACACAAACCCTCACCCTAACCCTAACCCAACTCCTCCCCTAGCCCTAAATGCACTCAAACCCTGACCCTAACCCCAACCCTAACGCTAAAAATGCTCCTGATTCTAACCTTAATCCTAACCCTAACCCTTACCCGAACACTGACCCTCGATTCTACGAAAGCTAACCCTATACCTAACTCTAACCCTAACACTATCCTTAAATGCACTCGATTCTAACCCTCACCCTAAACATAAACCTAACCCTATCCCTAATCCTCACCCTAAATGCACTGGATTCTAACCATAACTCTAACCCTAATGTGCTCGATTATAACCCTAACACTAAATCGTCAATCTCAACACTAAGCCTAACCCTAAATGCACTCGACTCTAACCCAAAAGCCATTCCTGACCCTAAGCCCAAACCTAAACCTCGATTCTAGCAACACAAACCTTAACCCTAATCCTAACCCTACTCCTACGCCTACCCCTAAATGCACTCTAAGCCATACCCTGATGAAAAGCAGTCCACTAAAAATGTGCCTGATTTTAACCCTAACCCTAACCCTAAGCCTAACCTTAAGCCTAACCCTCGATGCTACGAAAGCGAACGCTAAACCTAACTCTAACCCTAGCACTATCCTTAAATGCCCTCGATTTTAACCCTGACCCTCAACCTAACCCTAACCCTAACGCTAACCCTAAATGCACTGAATTCTAAGCATAACTCTCACCCTAAATGTGCTCGATTCAAAGCCTAACACTAAATCGTCAATTTGAACACTAACCCAAAGCCTAAATACACTCGATTCTGATTCAAAATGCAATTCTGACCCTAAGCCTAAACCTAAACCTCGATTCTACCAACTCAAACCTTAACCCTAATCCTAACCCTATCCCTTCCACTAGCCCTAAAAGCACTTTAACCCTAATCCTCACCCTAACGCTAACACTAAAACTGTGCTTGATTCTAACCCTAACCCTCACTCTAAGCCTAACCCTAAGCCTAACCCTCGATTCTACGAAAGCTAACCCTCAACGTAACTCTAACCCTAGCACTATCCTTAATGCTCTGGATTCTAACCCTGACCTTAAAACTAACCCTAACCCTAAACCTAACCCTAACTGCACTGAATTCTAATCATAACTCTATCCCTAAATGTGCCTGATTCTAACGCTATAACTAAATCATCAATTTCAACACTAACCCTAAGCCCAAATGCTCTGAATGATGGCCCCAAATGCTCTCCTGACCCTAAGCCTAACCCAAAACCTCGATTCTACCAACAGAAACCCTAACCCTAATCCTAACCCAACTCCTCCCCTACCCCTAAATGCACTCAAACCCTGACCCTAACCCCAACCCTAACGCTAAAAATGCTCCTGATTCTAAGCTTAATCCTAACCCTAACCCTCACCGGAACACTGACCCTCGATTCTACGAAAGCTAACCCTATACCTAACTCTAACCCTAACACTATCCTTAAATGCACTCGATTCTAACCCTCACCCTAAACATAAACCTAACCCTATCCCTAATCCTAACCTTGAATGCACTGGATTCTAACCATAACTCTAACCCTCATGTGCTCGATTATAACCCTAACATTAAATCGTCAATCTACACACTATCCCTAACCCTAAATGCACTCGACTCTAACCGAAAAGGCAATCTTGACCCTAAGCCCAACCCTAAACCTCGATTCTACCAAGACAAACCTTAACCCTAATCCTAACCCTACTCCTACGCCTACCCCTAAATGCACTCTAAGCCATACCCTGATGAAAAGCAGACCACTAAAAATGTGCCTGATTCTAACCCTAACCCTAAGCCTAAGCCTAACCTTAAGCCTAACCCTCGATTCTACGAAAGCGAACGCTAAACCTAACTCTAACCCTAGCACTATCCTTAAATGCTCTCGATTTTAACTCTGACCCTCAACCTAACCCTAACCCTCACGCTAACCCTAAATGCACTGATTTCTAAGCATAACTCTCACCCTAAATGTGCTCGATTCACACCCTAACACTAAATCGTCCATTTGAACACTAACCCAAAGCCTAAATACACTCGATTCTGATCCAAAATGCAATCCTGACCCTAAGCCTAAACCTAAACCTCGATTCTACCAACACAAACCTTAACCCTAATCCTAACCCTATCCCTTTCCCTAGCCCTAAAAGCACTTTAACCCTAATCCTCACCCTAACGCTAACACTAAAACTGTGCTTGATTCTAACCCTAATCCTCACCCTAAGCCTAACCCTAAGCCTAACCCTCGATTCTACGAAAGCGAACGCTAAACCTAACTCTAACCCTAGCACTATCCTTAAATGCTCTCGATTTTAACCCTGACCCTCAACCTAACCCTAACCCTCACGCTAACCCTAAATGCACTGAATTCTAAGCATAACTCTCACCCTAAATGTGCTCGATTCAAAGGCTAACACTAAATCGTCAATTTGAACACTAACCCAAAGCCTAAATACACTCGATTCTGATCCAAAATGCAATCCTGACCCTAAGCCTAAACCTAAACCTCGATTCTACCAACACAAACCTTAACCCTAATCCTAACCCTATCCCTTCCACTAGCCCTAAAAGCACTTTAACCCTAATCCTCACCCTAACGCTAACACTAAAACTGTGCTTGATTCTAACCCTAACCTTCACCCTAAGCCTAACCCTAAGCCTAACCCTCGATTCTACGAAAGCTAACCCTAAACGTAACTCTAACCGTAACACTATCCTTAATGCTCTCGATTCTAACCCTGACCCTAAACCTAACCCTAACCCTAACCCTAACCCTAAATGCACTGAATTGTAATCATAACTCTATCCCTAAATGTGCCTGATTCTAACGCTATAACTAAATCATCAATTTCAACACTAACCCTCAGCCCAAATGCTCTGAATTATGACCCCAAATGCTCTCCTGACCCTAAGCCTAACCCAAAACCTCGATTCTACCAACACAAACCCTCACCCTAACCCTAACCCAACTCCTCCCCTAGCCCTAAATGCACTCAAACCCTGACCCTAACCCCAACCCTAACGCTAAAAATGCTCCTGATTCTAACCTTAATCCTAACCCTAACCCTTACCCGAACACTGACCCTCGATTCTACGAAAGCTAACCCTATACCTAACTCTAACCCTAACACTATCCTTAAATGCACTCGATTCTAACCCTCACCCTAAACATAAACCTAACCCTATCCCTAATCCTCACCCTAAATGCACTGGATTCTAACCATAACTCTAACCCTAATGTGCTCGATTATAACCCTAACACTAAATCGTCAATCTCAACACTAAGCCTAACCCTAAATGCACTCGACTCTAACCCAAAAGCCATTCCTGACCCTAAGCCCAAACCTAAACCTCGATTCTAGCAACACAAACCTTAACCCTAATCCTAACCCTACTCCTACGCCTACCCCTAAATGCACTCTAAGCCATACCCTGATGAAAAGCAGTCCACTAAAAATGTGCCTGATTTTAACCCTAACCCTAACCCTAAGCCTAACCTTAAGCCTAACCCTCGATGCTACGAAAGCGAACGCTAAACCTAACTCTAACCCTAGCACTATCCTTAAATGCCCTCGATTTTAACCCTGACCCTCAACCTAACCCTAACCCTAACGCTAACCCTGAATGCACTGAATTCTAAGCATAACTCTCACCCTAAATGTGCTCGATTCAAAGCCTAACACTAAATCGTCAATTTGAACACTAACCCAAAGCCTAAATACACTCGATTCTGATTCAAAATGCAATTCTGACCCTAAGCCTAAACCTAAACCTCGATTCTACCAACTCAAACCTTAACCCTAATCCTAACCCTATCCCTTCCACTAGCCCTAAAAGCACTTTAACCCTAATCCTCACCCTAACGCTAACACTAAAACTGTGCTTGATTCTAACCCTAACCCTCACTCTAAGCCTAACCCTAAGCCTAACCCTCGATTCTACGAAAGCTAACCCTCAACGTAACTCTAACCCTAGCACTATCCTTAATGCTCTGGATTCTAACCCTGACCTTAAAACTAACCCTAACCCTAAACCTAACCCTAACTGCACTGAATTCTAATCATAACTCTATCCCTAAATGTGCCTGATTCTAACGCTATAACTAAATCATCAATTTCAACACTAACCCTAAGCCCAAATGCTCTGAATGATGGCCCCAAATGCTCTCCTGACCCTAAGCCTAACCCAAAACCTCGATTCTACCAACAGAAACCCTAACCCTAATCCTAACCCAACTCCTCCCCTACCCCTAAATGTACTCAAACCCTGACCCTAACCCCAACCCTAACGCTAAAAATGCTCCTGATTCTAAGCTTAATCCTAACCCTAACCCTCACCGGAACACTGACCCTCGATTCTACGAAAGCTAACCCTATACCTAACTCTAACCCTAACACTATCCTTAAATGCACTCGATTCTAACCCTCACCCTAAACATAAACCTAACCCTATCCCTAATCCTAACCTTGAATGCACTGGATTCTAACCATAACTCTAACCCTCATGTGCTCGATTATAACCCTAACATTAAATCGTCAATCTACACACTATCCCTAACCCTAAATGCACTCGACTCTAACCGAAAAGGCAATCTTGACCCTAAGCCCAACCCTAAACCTCGATTCTACCAAGACAAACCTTAACCCTAATCCTAACCCTACTCCTACGCCTACCCCTAAATGCACTCTAAGCCATACCCTGATGAAAAGCAGACCACTAAAAATGTGCCTGATTCTAACCCTAACCCTAAGCCTAAGCCTAACCTTAAGCCTAAACCTCGATTCTACGAAAGCGAACGCTAAACCTAACTCTAACCCTAGCACTATCCTTAAATGCTCTCGATTTTAACTCTGACCCTCAACCTAACCCTAACCCTCACGCTAACCCTAAATGCACTGATTTCTAAGCATAACTCTCACCCTAAATGTGCTCGATTCACACCCTAACACTAAATCGTCCATTTGAACACTAACCCAAAGCCTAAATACACTCGATTCTGATCCAAAATGCAATCCTGACCCTAAGCCTAAACCTAAACCTCGATTCTACCAACACAAACCTTAACCCTAATCCTAACCCTATCCCTTTCCCTAGCCCTAAAAGCACTTTAACCCTAATCCTCACCCTAACGCTAACACTAAAACTGTGCTTGATTCTAACCCTAATCCTCACCCTAAGCCTAACCCTAAGCCTAACCCTCGATTCTACGAAAGCGAACGCTAAACCTAACTCTAACCCTAGCACTATCCTTAAATGCTCTCGATTTTAACCCTGACCCTCAACCTAACCCTAACCCTCACGCTAACCCTAAATGCACTGAATTCTAAGCATAACTCTCACCCTAAATGTGCTCGATTCAAAGGCTAACACTAAATCGTCAATTTGAACACTAACCCAAAGCCTAAATACACTCGATTCTGATCCAAAATGCAATCCTGACCCTAAGCCTAAACCTAAACCTCGATTCTACCAACACAAACCTTAACCCTAATCCTAACCCTATCCCTTCCACTAGCCCTAAAAGCACTTTAACCCTAATCCTCACCCTAACGCTAACACTAAAACTGTGCTTGATTCTAACCCTAACCTTCACCCTAAGCCTAACCCTAAGCCTAACCCTCGATTCTACGAAAGCTAACCCTAAACGTAACTCTAACCCTAGCACTTTCCTTAATGCTCTCGATTCTAACCCTGACCCTAAACCTAACCCTAACCCTAACCCTAACCCTAAATGCACTGAATTGTAATCATAACTCTATCCCTAAATGTGCCTGATTCTAACGCTATAACTAAATCATCAATTTCAACACTAACCCTCAGCCCAAATGCTCTGAATTATGACCCCAAATGCTCTCCTGACCCTAAGCCTAACCCAAAACCTCGATTCTACCAACACAAACCCTCACCCTAACCCTAACCCAACTCCTCCCCTAGCCCTAAATGCACTCAAACCCTGACCCTAACCCCAACCCTAACGCTAAAAATGCTCCTGATTCTAACCTTAATCCTAACCCTAACCCTTACCCGAACACTGACCCTCGATTCTACGAAAGCTAACCCTATACCTAACTCTAACCCTAACACTATCCTTAAATGCACTCGATTCTAACTCTCACCCTAAACATAAACCTAACCCTATCCCTAATCCTCACCCTAAATGCACTGGATTCTAACCATAACTCTAACCCTAATGTGCTCGATTATAACCCTAACACTAAATCGTCAATCTCAACACTAAGCCTAACCCTAAATGCACTCGACTCTAACCCAAAAGCCATTCCTGACCCTAAGCCCAAACCTAAACCTCGATTCTAGCAACACAAACCTTAACCCTAATCCTAACCCTACTCCTACGCCTACCCCTAAATGCACTCTAAGCCATACCCTGATGAAAAGCAGTCCACTAAAAATGTGCCTGATTTTAACCCTAACCCTAACCCTAAGCCTAACCTTAAGCCTAACCCTCGATGCTACGAAAGCGAACGCTAAACCTAACTCTAACCCTAGCACTATCCTTAAATGCCCTCGATTTTAACCCTGACCCTCAACCTAACCCTAACCCTAACGCTAACCCTGAATGCACTGAATTCTAAGCATAACTCTCACCCTAAATGTGCTCGATTCAAAGCCTAACACTAAATCGTCAATTTGAACACTAACCCAAAGCCTAAATACACTCGATTCTGATTCAAAATGCAATTCTGACCCTAAGCCTAAACCTAAACCTCGATTCTACCAACTCAAACCTTAACCCTAATCCTAACCCTATCCCTTCCACTAGCCCTAAAAGCACTTTAACCCTAATCCTCACCCTAACGCTAACACTAAAACTGTGCTTGATTCTAACCCTAACCCTCACTCTAAGCCTAACCCTAAGCCTAACCCTCGATTCTACGAAAGCTAACCCTCAACGTAACTCTAACCCTAGCACTATCCTTAATGCTCTGGATTCTAACCCTGACCTTAAAACTAACCCTAACCCTAAACCTAACCCTAACTGCACTGAATTCTAATCATAACTCTATCCCTAAATGTGCCTGATTCTAACGCTATAACTAAATCATCAATTTCAACACTAACCCTAAGCCCAAATGCTCTGAATGATGGCCCCAAATGCTCTCCTGACCCTAAGCCTAACCCAAAACCTCGATTCTACCAACAGAAACCCTAACCCTAATCCTAACCCAACTCCTCCCCTACCCCTAAATGCACTCAAACCCTGACCCTAACCCCAACCCTAACGCTAAAAATGCTCCTGATTCTAAGCTTAATCCTAACCCTAACCCTCACCGGAACACTGACCCTCGATTCTACGAAAGCTAACCCTATACCTAACTCTAACCCTAACACTATCCTTAAATGCACTCGATTCTAACCCTCACCCTAAACATAAACCTAACCCTATCCCTAATCCTAACCTTGAATGCACTGGATTCTAACCATAACTCTAACCCTCATGTGCTCGATTATAACCCTAACATTAAATCGTCAATCTACACACTATCCCTAACCCTAAATGCACTCGACTCTAACCGAAAAGGCAATCCTGACCCTAAGCCCAACCCTAAACCTCGATTCTACCAAGACAAACCTTAACCCTAATCCTAACCCTACTCCTACGCCTAGCCCTAAATGCACTCTAAGCCATACCCTGATGAAAAGCAGACCACTAAAAATGTGCCTGATTCTAACCCTAACCCTAACCCTAAGCCTAACCTTAAGCCTAACCCTCGATTCTACGAAAGCGAACGCTAAACCTAACTCTAACCCTAGCACTATCCTTAAATGCTATCGATTTTAACTCTGACCCTCAACCTAACCCTAACCCTCACGCTAACCCTAAATGCACTGATTTCTAAGCATAACTCTCACCCTAAATGTGCTCGATTCACACCCTAACACTAAATCGTCCATTTGAACACTAACCCAAAGCCTAAATACACTCGATTCTGATCCAAAATGCAATCCTGACCCTAAGCCTAAACCTAAACCTCGATTCTACCAACACAAACCTTAACCCTAATCCTAACCCTATCCCTTTCCCTAGCCCTAAAAGCACTTTAACCCTAATCCTCACCCTAACGCTAACACTAAAACTGTGCTTGATTCTAACCCTAATCCTCACCCTAAGCCTAACCCTAAGCCTAACCCTCGATTCTACGAAAGCGAACGCTAAACCTAACTCTAACCCTAGCACTATCCTTAAATGCTCTCGATTTTAACCCTGACCCTCAACCTAACCCTAACCCTCACGCTAACCCTAAATGCACTGAATTCTAAGCATAACTCTCACCCTAAATGTGCTCGATTCAAAGCCTAACACTAAATCGTCAATTTGAACACTAACCCAAAGCCTAAATACACTCGATTCTGATCCAAAATGCAATCCTGACCCTAAGCCTAAACCTAAACCTCGATTCTACCAACACAAACCTTAACCCTAATCCTAACCCTATCCCTTCCACTAGCCCTAAAAGCACTTTAACCCTAATCCTCACCCTAACGCTAACACTAAAACTGCGCTTGATTCTAACCCTAACCTTCACCCTAAGCCTAACCCTAAGCCTAACCCTGGATTCTACGAAAGCTAACCCTAAACGTAACTCTAACCCTAGCACTTTCCTTAATGCTCTCGATTCTAACCCTGACCCTAAACCTAACCCTAACCCTAACCCTAACCCTAAATGCACTGAATTGTAATCATAACTCTATCCCTAAATGTGCCTGATTCTAACGCTATAACTAAATCATCAATTTCAACACTAACCCTAAGCCCAAATGCTCTGAATTATGACCCCAAATGCTCTCCTGACCCTAAGCCTAACCCAAAACCTCGATTATAACAACACAAACCCTAACCCTAATCCTAACTCAACTCCTCCCCTACCCCTAAATGCACTCAAACCCTGACCCTAACCCCAACCCTAACGCTAAAAATGCTCCTGATTCTAACCTTAATCCTAACCCTAACCCTCACCCAAACACTGACCCTCGATTCTACGAAAGCTAACCCTATACCTAACTCTAACCCTAACACTATCCTTAAATGCACTCGATTCTAACCATCACCCTAAACATAAACCTAACCCTATCCCTAATCCTAACCCTAAATGCACTGGATTCTAACCACAACTCTAACCCTAATGTACTCGATTATAACCCTAACACTAAATCGTCAATCTCAACACTATCCCTAACCCTAAATGCACTCGACTCTAGCCCAGAAGGCAATCCTGACCCTAAGCCCAACCCTAAACCTAGATTCTACCAACACAAACCTTAACCCTAATCCTAACCCTACTCCTACGCCTACCCCTAAATGCAATCTAAGCCATACCCTGATGAAAAGCAGACCACTAAAAATGTCCCTGATTCTAACCCTAACCCTAACTCTAAGCCTAACCTTAAGCCTAACCCTCGATGCTACGAAAGCGAACGCTAAACCTAACTCTAACCCTATCACTATCCTTAAATGCTCTCGATTTTAACCCTCACGCTCACCCTAACCCTAACCCTAACGCTAACCCTAAATGCACTGAATTCTAAGCATAACTCTCACCCTAAATGTGCCCGATTCAAACCCTAACACTAAATCGTCAATTTGAACACTAACCCAAAGCCTAAATACACTCGATTCTGATCCCAAATGCAATCCTGACCCTAAGCCTAAATCTAAACCTCGATTCTACCAACACAAACCTTAACCCTAATCCTAACCCTATCCCTTCCCCTAGCCCTAAAAGCACTTTAACCCTAATCCTCACCCTAACGCTAACACTAAAACTGTGCTTGATTCTAACCCTAACCCTCAACCTAAGCCTAACTCTAAGCCTAACCCTGGATTCTACGAAAGCTAACCTTAAACCTAACTCTAACCCTAGCACTATCCTTAATGCTCTCGATTCTAACTCTGACCCTAAACCTAACGCTAACCCTAACCCTAACCCTAACCCTAAATGCACTGAATTCTAATCATAACTCTATCCCTAAATGTGCCTGATTCTAACGCTATAACTAAATCATCAATTTCAACACTAACCCTAAGCCCAAATGCTCTGAATTATGACCCCAAATGCTCTCCTGACCCTAAGCCTAACCCAAAACCTCGATTCTACCAACACAAACCCTAACCCTAATCCTAACCCAACTCCTCCCCTACCCCTAAATGCACTCAAATCCTGACCCTAACCCCAACCCTAACGCTAAAAATGCTCCTGATTCTAACCCTAATCCTAACCCTAACCCTCACCCGAACACTGACCCTCGATTCTACGAAAGCTAACCCTATACCTAACTCTAACCCTAACACTATCCTTAAATGCACTCGATTCTAACCCTCACCCTAAACACAAACCTAACCCTATCCCTAATCCTAACCCTAAATGCACTGGATTCTAACCATAACTCTAACCCTAATGTGCTCGATTATAACCTTAACACTAAATCGTCAATCTCAACACTAAGCCTAACCCTAAATGCACTCGACTCTAACCCAAAAGGCAATCCTGACCCTAAGCCTAACCCTAAACCTCGATTCTACCAACACAAACCCTAACCCTAACCCTACGCTTAAATATAGTTGATTCTAGCCATAACTCTAACCCTAATGTGCTCGATTCTAAGTCTAACACTAAATCATCAATCTCAACACTAACCCTAACTCTAAATGCACTCAGTTGTAATCCAAAAGGCAATCCTCACCCTAAGCCTAACCCTAAACTTCGATTCTACCAAGACAAACCCTAACCCTAATCCTAACCCTACCCCTACCCCTACCCCTAAATGCACTCTAACCCTACCCCTACCCCTTACACTAACCCTAACCCTCACGAATTCTAACCAAAACTCTAACCCTAAATGTGCTCGATTCTAACCCAAACACTAAATCGTCAGTTTCAACACTTTCCCTAACCCTAAATGCACTCGACTCTAACCCAAAAGCCATTCCTGACCCTAAGCCCAACCATAAACCTCGATTCTACCAACACAAACCTTAACCCTAATCCTAACCCTACTCCTACGCCTACCCCTAAATGCACTTTAAGCCATACCTTGATGAAAAGCAGACCACTAAAAATGTGCCTGATTCTAACCGTAACCCTAACCGTAATCCTAACCCTAAGCCTAACCCTCGATTCTAAGAATGCTAACCCTAAACCTAACTCAAACCCTAGCACTATCCTTAATGCTCTCGATTCTAACCCTGACCCTAAACCTAACCCTAACCCTAACCCTAAACCTAAATGCACTGAATTCTAATCATAACTCTATCCCTAAATGTGCCTGATTCTAACGCTATAACTAAATCATCAATTTCAACACTAACCCTCAGCCCAAATGCTCTGAATTATGACCCCAAATGCTCTCCTGACCCTAAGCCTAACCCGAAACCTCGATTCTACCAACACAAACCCTCACCCTAATCCTAACCCAACTCCTCCCCTAGCCCTAAATGCACTCAAACCCTGACCCTAACCCCAACCCTAACGCTAAAAATGCTCCTGATTCTAACCTTAATCCTAACCCTAACCCTTACCCGAACACTGACCCTCGATTCTACGAAAGCTAACCCTATACCTAACTCTAACCCTAACACTATCCTTAAATGCACTCGATTCTAACCCTCACCCTAAACATAAACCTAACCCTATCCCTAATCCTCACCCTAAATGCACTGGATTCTAACCATAACTCTAACCCTAATGTGCTCGATTATAACCCTAACACTAAATCGTCAATCTCAACACTAAGCCTAACCCTAAATGCACTCGACTCTAACCCAAAAGCCATTCCTGACCCTAAGCCCAAACCTAAACCTCGATTCTAGCAACACAAACCTTAACCCTAATCCTAACCCTACTCCTACGCCTACCCCTAAATGCACTCTAAGCCATACCCTGATGAAAAGCAGTCCACTAAAAATGTGCCTGATTTTAACCCTAACCCTAACCCTAAGCCTAACCTTAAGCCTAACCCTCGATGCTACGAAAGCGAACGCTAAACCTAACTCTAACCCTAGCACTATCCTTAAATGCCCTCGATTTTAACCCTGACCCTCAACCTAACCCTAACCCTAACGCTAACCCTGAATGCACTGAATTCTAAGCATAACTCTCACCCTAAATGTGCTCGATTCAAAGCCTAACACTAAATCGTCAATTTGAACACTAACCCAAAGCCTAAATACACTCGATTCTGATTCAAAATGCAATTCTGACCCTAAGCCTAAACCTAAACCTCGATTCTACCAACTCAAACCTTAACCCTAATCCTAACCCTATCCCTTCCACTAGCCCTAAAAGCACTTTAACCCTAATCCTCACCCTAACGCTAACACTAAAACTGTGCTTGATTCTAACCCTAACCCTCACTCTAAGCCTAACCCTAAGCCTAACCCTCGATTCTACGAAAGCTAACCCTCAACGTAACTCTAACCCTAGCACTATCCTTAATGCTCTGGATTCTAACCCTGACCTTAAAACTAACCCTAACCCTAAACCTAACCCTAACTGCACTGAATTCTAATCATAACTCTATCCCTAAATGTGCCTGATTCTAACGCTATAACTAAATCATCAATTTCAACACTAACCCTAAGCCCAAATGCTCTGAATGATGGCCCCAAATGCTCTCCTGACCCTAAGCCTAACCCAAAACCTCGATTCTACCAACAGAAACCCTAACCCTAATCCTAACCCAACTCCTCCCCTACCCCTAAATGCACTCAAACCCTGACCCTAACCCCAACCCTAACGCTAAAAATGCTCCTGATTCTAAGCTTAATCCTAACCCTAACCCTCACCGGAACACTGACCCTCGATTCTACGAAAGCTAACCCTATACCTAACTCTAACCCTAACACTATCCTTAAATGCACTCGATTCTAACCCTCACCCTAAACATAAACCTAACCCTATCCCTAATCCTAACCTTGAATGCACTGGATTCTAACCATAACTCTAACCCTCATGTGCTCGATTATAACCCTAACATTAAATCGTCAATCTACACACTATCCCTAACCCTAAATGCACTCGACTCTAACCGAAAAGGCAATCCTGACCCTAAGCCCAACCCTAAACCTCGATTCTACCAAGACAAACCTTAACCCTAATCCTAACCCTACTCCTACGCCTACCCCTAAATGCACTCTAAGCCATACCCTGATGAAAAGCAGACCACTAAAAATGTGCCTGATTCTAACCCTAACCCTAAGCCTAGCCTAACCTTAAGGCCTAACCCTCGATGCTACGAAAGCGAACGCTAAACCTAACTCTAACCCTAGCACTATCCTTAAATGCTCTCGATTTTAACCCTGACGCTCACCCTAACCCTAACCCTAACGCTAACCCTAAATGCACTGAATTCTAAGCATAACTCTCACCCTAAATGTGCCCGATTCAAACCCTAACACTAAATCGTCAATTTGAACACTAACCCCAAAGCCTAAATACACTCGATTCTGATCCCAAATGCAATCCTGACCCTAAGCCTAAATCTAAACCTCGATTCTACCAACACAAACCTTAACCCTAATCCTAACCCTATCCCTTCCCCTAGCCCTAAAAGCACTTTAACCCTAATCCTCACCCTAACGCTAACACTAAAACTGTGCTTGATTCTAACCCTAACCCTCAACCTAAGCCTAACTCTAAGCCTAACCCTCGATTCTACGAAAGCTAACCTTAAACCTAACTCTAACCCTAGCACTATCCTTAATGCTCTCGATTCTAACTCTGACCCTAAACCTAACGCTAACCCTAACCCTAACCCTAACCCTAAATGCACTGAATTCTAATCATAACTCTATCCCTAAATGTGCCTGATTCTAACGCTATAACTAAATCATCATTTCAACACTAACCCTAAGCCCAAATGCTCTGAATTATGACCCCAAATGCTCTCCTGACCCTAAGCCTAACCCAAAACCTCGATTCTACCAACACAAACCCTAACCCTAATCCTAACCCAACTCCTCCCCTACCCCTAAATGCACTCAAATCCTGACCCTAACCCCAACCCTAACGCTAAAAATGCTCCTGATTCTAACCCTAATCCTAACCCTAACCCTCACCCGAACACTGACCCTCGATTATACGAAAGCTAACCCTATACCTAACTCTAACCCTAACACTATCCTTAAATGCACTCGATTCTAACCCTCACCCTAAACACAAACCTAACCCTATCCCTAATCCTAACCCTAAATGCACTGGATTCTAACCATAACTCTAACCCTAATGTGCTCGATTATAACCTTAACACTAAATCGTCAATCTCAACACTAAGCCTAACCCTAAATGCACTCGACTCTAACCCAAAAGGCAATCCTGACCCTAAGCCTAACCCTAAACCTCGATTCTACCAACACAAACCCTAACCCTAACCCTACGCTTAAATATAGTTGATTCTAGCCATAACTCTAACCCTAATGTGCTCGATTCTAAGTCTAACACTAAATCATCAATCTCAACACTAACCCTAACTCTAAATGCACTCAGTTGTAATCCAAAAGGCAATCCTCACCCTAAGCCTAACCCTAAACTTCGATTCTACCAAGACAAACCCTAACCCTAATCCTAACCCTACCCCTACCCCTACCCCTAAATGCACTCTAACCCTACCCCTACCCCTTACACTAACCCTAACCCTCACGAATTCTAACCAAAACTCTAACCCTAAATGTGCTCGATTCTAACCCAAACACTAAATCGTCAGTTTCAACACTTTCCCTAACCCTAAATGCACTCGACTCTAACCCAAAAGCCATTCCTGACCCTAAGCCCAACCATAAACCTCGATTCTACCAACACAAACCTTAACCCTAATCCTAACCCTACTCCTACGCCTACCCCTAAATGCACTTTAAGCCATACCTTGATGAAAAGCAGACCACTAAAAATGTGCCTGATTCTAACAGTAACCCTAACCCTAAGCCTAACCCTAAGCCTAACCCTCGATTCTAAGAATGCTAACCCTAAACCTAACTCAAACCCTAGCACTATCCTTAATGCTCTCGATTCTAACCCTGACCCTAAACCTAACCCTAACCCTAACCCTAAACCTAAATGCACTGAATTCTAATCATAACTCTATCCCTAAATGTGCCTGATTCTAACGCTATAACTAAATCATCAATTTCAACACTAACCCTCAGCCCAAATGCTCTGAATTATGACCCCAAATGCTCTCCTGACCCTAAGCCTAACCCGAAACCTCGATTCTACCAACACAAACCCTCACCCTAATCCTAACCCAACTCCTCCCCTAGCCCTAAATGCACTCAAACCCTGACCCTAACCCCAACCCTAACGCTAAAAATGCTCCTGATTCTAACCTTAATCCTAACCCTAACCCTTACCCGAACACTGACCCTCGATTCTACGAAAGCTAACCCTATACCTAACTCTAACCCTAACACTATCCTTAAATGCACTCGATTCTAACCCTCACCCTAAACATAAACCTAACCCTATCCCTAATCCTCACCCTAAATGCACTGGATTCTAACCATAACTCTAACCCTAATGTGCTCGATTATAACCCTAACACTAAATCGTCAATCTCAACACTAAGCCTAACCCTAAATGCACTCGACTCTAACCCAAAAGCCATTCCTGACCCTAAGCCCAAACCTAAACCTCGATTCTAGCAACACAAACCTTAACCCTAATCCTAACCCTACTCCTACGCCTACCCCTAAATGCACTCTAAGCCATACCCTGATGAAAAGCAGTCCACTAAAAATGTGCCTGATTTTAACCCTAACCCTAACCCTAAGCCTAACCTTAAGCCTAACCCTCGATGCTACGAAAGCGAACGCTAAACCTAACTCTAACCCTAGCACTATCCTTAAATGCCCTCGATTTTAACCCTGACCCTCAACCTAACCCTAACCCTAACGCTAACCCTGAATGCACTGAATTCTAAGCATAACTCTCACCCTAAATGTGCTCGATTCAAAGCCTAACACTAAATCGTCAATTTGAACACTAACCCAAAGCCTAAATACACTCGATTCTGATTCAAAATGCAATTCTGACCCTAAGCCTAAACCTAAACCTCGATTCTACCAACTCAAACCTTAACCCTAATCCTAACCCTATCCCTTCCACTAGCCCTAAAAGCACTTTAACCCTAATCCTCACCCTAACGCTAACACTAAAACTGTGCTTGATTCTAACCCTAACCCTCACTCTAAGCCTAACCCTAAGCCTAACCCTCGATTCTACGAAAGCTAACCCTCAACGTAACTCTAACCCTAGCACTATCCTTAATGCTCTGGATTCTAACCCTGACCTTAAAACTAACCCTAACCCTAAACCTAACCCTAACTGCACTGAATTCTAATCATAACTCTATCCCTAAATGTGCCTGATTCTAACGCTATAACTAAATCATCAATTTCAACACTAACCCTAAGCCCAAATGCTCTGAATGATGGCCCCAAATGCTCTCCTGACCCTAAGCCTAACCCAAAACCTCGATTCTACCAACAGAAACCCTAACCCTAATCCTAACCCAACTCCTCCCCTACCCCTAAATGCACTCAAACCCTGACCCTAACCCCAACCCTAACGCTAAAAATGCTCCTGATTCTAAGCTTAATCCTAACCCTAACCCTCACCGGAACACTGACCCTCGATTCTACGAAAGCTAACCCTATACCTAACTCTAACCCTAACACTATCCTTAAATGCACTCGATTCTAACCCTCACCCTAAACATAAACCTAACCCTATCCCTAATCCTAACCTTGAATGCACTGGATTCTAACCATAACTCTAACCCTCATGTGCTCGATTATAACCCTAACATTAAATCGTCAATCTACACACTATCCCTAACCCTAAATGCACTCGACTCTAACCGAAAAGGCAATCCTGACCCTAAGCCCAACCCTAAACCTCGATTCTACCAAGACAAACCTTAACCCTAATCCTAACCCTACTCCTACGCCTACCCCTAAATGCACTCTAAGCCATACCCTGATGAAAAGCAGACCACTAAAAATGTGCCTGATTCTAACCCTAACCCTAAGCCTAAGCCTAACCTTAAGCCTAACCCTCGATTCTACGAAAGCGAACGCTAAACCTAACTCTAACCCTAACACTATCCTTAAATGCTATCGATTTTAACTCTGACCCTCAACCTAACCCTAACCCTAACGCTAACCCTAAATGCACTGATTTCTAAGCATAACTCTCACCCTAAATGTGCTCGATTCACACCCTAACACTAAATCGTCCATTTGAACACTAACCCAAAGCCTAAATACACTCGATTCTGATCCAAAATGCAATCCTGACCCTAAGCCTAAACCTAAACCTCGATTCTACCAACACAAACCTTAACCCTAATCCTAACCCTATCCCTTTCCCTAGCCCTAAAAGCACTTTAACCCTAATCCTCACCCTAACGCTAACACTAAAACTGTGCTTGATTCTAACCCTAATCCTCACCCTAAGCCTAACCCTAAGCCTAACCCTCGATTCTACGAAAGCGAACGCTAAACCTAACTCTAACCCTAGCACTATCCTTAAATGCTCTCGATTTTAACCCTGACCCTCAACCTAACCCTAACCCTCACGCTAACCCTAAATGCACTGAATTCTAAGCATAACTCTCACCCTAAATGTGCTCGATTCAAAGGCTAACACTAAATCGTCAATTTGAACACTAACCCAAAGCCTAAATACACTCGATTCTGATCCAAAATGCAATCCTGACCCTAAGCCTAAACCTAAACCTCGATTCTACCAACACAAACCTTAACCCTAATCCTAACCCTATCCCTTCCACTAGCCCTAAAAGCACTTTAACCCTAATCCTCACCCTAACGCTAACACTAAAACTGTGCTTGATTCTAACCCTAACCTTCACCCTAAGCCTAACCCTAAGCCTAACCCTCGATTCTACGAAAGCTAACCCTAAACGTAACTCTAACCCTAGCACTTTCCTTAATGCTCTCGATTCTAACCCTGACCCTAAACCTAACCCTAACCCTAACCCTAACCCTAAGTGCACTGAATTGTAATCATAACTCTATCCCTAAATGTGCCTGATTCTAACGCTATAACTAAATCATCAATTTCAACACTAACCCTCAGCCCAAATGCTCTGAATTATGACCCCAAATGCTCTCCTGACCCTAAGCCTAACCCAAAACCTCGATTATAACAACACAAACCCTAACCCTAATCCTAACTCAACTCCTCCCCTACCCCTAAATGCACTCAAACCCTGACCCTAACCCCAACCCTAACGCTAAAAATGCTCCTGATTCTAACCTTAATCCTAACCCTAACCCTCACCCAAACACTGACCCTCGATTCTACGAAAGCTAACCCTATACCTAACTCTAACCCTAACACTATCCTTAAATGCACTCGATTCTAACCCTCACCCTAAACATAAACCTAACCCTATCCCTAATCCTAACCTTGAATGCACTGGATTCTAACCATAACTCTAACCCTCATGTGCTCGATTATAACCCTAACATTAAATCGTCAATCTACACACTATCCCTAACCCTAAATGCACTCGACTCTAGCCCAGAAGGCAATCCTGACCCTAAGCCCAACCCTAAACCTAGATTCTACCAACACAAACCTTAACCCTAATCCTAACCCTACTCCTACGCCTACCCCTAAATGCAATCTAAGCCATACCCTGATGAAAAGCAGACCACTAAAAATGTCCCTGATTCTAACCCTAACACTAACTCTAAGCCTAACCTTAAGCCTAACCCTCGATGCTACGAAAGCGAACGCTAAACCTAACTCTAACCCTAGCACTATCCTTAAATGCTCTCGATTTTAACCCTGACGCTCACCCTAACCCTAACCCTAACGCTAACCCTAAATGCACTGAATTCTAAGCATAACTCTCACCCTAAATGTGCCCGATTCAAACCCTAACACTAAATCGTCAATTTGAACACTAACCCAAAGCCTAAATACACTCGATTCTGATCCCAAATGCAATCCTGACCCTAAGCCTAAATCTAAACCTCGATTCTACCAACACAAACCTTAACCCTAATCCTAACCCTATCCCTTCCCCTAGCCCTAAAAGCACTTTAACCCTAATCCTCACCCTAACGCTAACACTAAAACTGTGCTTGATTCTAACCCTAACCCTCAACCTAAGCCTAACTCTAAGCCTAACCCTCGATTCTACGAAAGCTAACCTTAAACCTAACTCTAACCCTAGCACTATCCTTAATGCTCTCGATTCTAACTCTGACCCTAAACCTAACGCTAACCCTAACCCTAACCCTAACCCTAAATGCACTGAATTCTAATCATAACTCTATCCCTAAATGTGCCTGATTCTAACGCTATAACTAAATCATCAATTTCAACACTAACCCTAAGCCCAAATGCTCTGAATTATGAACCCAAATGCTCTCCTGACCCTAAGCCTAACCCAAAACCTCGATTCTACCAACACAAACCCTAACCCTAATCCTAACCCAACTCCTCCCCTACCCCTAAATGCACTCAAATCCTGACCCTAACCCCAACCCTAACGCTAAAAATGCTCCTGATTCTAACCCTAATCCTAACCCTAACCCTCACCCGAACACTGACCCTCGATTCTACGAAAGCTAACCCTATACCTAACTCTAACCCTAACACTATCCTTAAATGCACTCGATTCTAACCCTCACCCTAAACACAAACCTAACCCTATCCCTAATCCTAACCCTAAATGCACTGGATTCTAACCATAACTCTAACCCTAATGTGCTCGATTATAACCTTAACACTAAATCGTCAATCTCAACACTAAGCCTAACCCTAAATGCACTCGACTCTAACCCAAAAGGCAATCCTGACCCTAAGCCTAACCCTAAACCTCGATTCTACCAACACAAACCCTAACCCTAACCCTACGCTTAAATATAGTTGATTCTAGCCATAACTCTAACCCTAATGTGCTCGATTCTAAGTCTAACACTAAATCATCAATCTCAACACTAACCCTAACTCTAAATGCACTCAGTTGTAATCCAAAAGGCAATCCTCACCCTAAGCCTAACCCTAAACTTCGATTCTACCAAGACAAACCCTAACCCTAATCCTAACCCTACCCCTACCCCTACCCCTAAATGCACTCTAACCCTACCCCTACCCCTTACACTAACCCTAACCCTCACGAATTCTAACCAAAACTCTAACCCTAAATGTGCTCGATTCTAACCCAAACACTAAATCGTCAGTTTCAACACTTTCCCTAACCCTAAATGCACTCGACTCTAACCCAAAAGCCATTCCTGATCCTAAGCCCAACCATAAACCTCGATTCTACCAACACAAACCTTAACCCTAATCCTAACCCTACTCCTACGCCTACCCCTAAATACACTTTAAGCCATACCCTGATGAAAAGCAGACCACTAAAAATGTGCCTGATTCTAACCGTAACCCTAACCCTAAGCCTAACCCTAAGCCTAACCCTCGATTCTACGAATGCTAACCCTAAACCTAACTCAAACCCTAGCACTATCCTTAATGCTCTCGATTCTAACCCTGACCCTAAACCTAACCCTAACCCTAACCCTAAACCTAAATGCACTGAATTCTAATCATAACTCTATCCCTAAATGTGCCTGATTCTAACGCTATAACTAAATCATCAATTTCAACACTAACCCTCAGCCCAAATGCTCTGAATTATGACCCCAAATGCTCTCCTGACCCTAAGCCTAACCCAAAACCTCGATTCTACCAACACAAACCCTCACCCTAATCCTAACCCAACTCCTCCCCTAGCCCTAAATGCACTCAAACCCTGACCCTAACCCCAACCCTAACGCTAAAAATGCTCCTGATTCTAACCTTAATCCTAACCCTAACCCTTACCCGAACACTGACCCTCGATTCTACGAAAGCTAACCCTATACCTAACTCTAACCCTAACACTATCCTTAAATGCACTCGATTCTAACCCTCACCCTAAACATAAACCTAACCCTATCCCTAATCCTCACCCTAAATGCACTGGATTCTAACCATAACTCTAACCCTGATGTGCTCGATTATAACCCTAACACTAAATCGTCAATCTCAACACTAAGCCTAACCCTAAATGCACTCGACTCTAACCCAAAAGCCATTCCTGACCCTAAGCCCAAACCTAAACCTCGATTCTAGCAACACAAACCTTAACCCTAATCCTAACCCTACTCCTACGCCTACCCCTAAATGCACTCTAAGCCATACCCTGATGAAAAGCAGTCCACTAAAAATGTGCCTGATTTTAACCCTAACCCTAACCCTAAGCCTAACCTTAAGCCTAACCCTCGATGCTACGAAAGCGAACGCTAAACCTAACTCTAACCCTAGCACTATCCTTAAATGCCCTCGATTTTAACCCTGACCCTCAACCTAACCCTAACCCTAACGCTAACCCTGAATGCACTGAATTCTAAGCATAACTCTCACCCTAAATGTGCTCAATTCAAAGCCTAACACTAAATCGTCAATTTGAACACTAACCCAAAGCCTAAATACACTCGATTCTGATTCAAAATGCAATTCTGACCCTAAGCCTAAACCTAAACCTCGATTCTACCAACTCAAACCTTAACCCTAATCCTAACCCTATCCCTTCCACTAGCCCTAAAAGCACTTTAACCCTAATCCTCACCCTAACGCTAACACTAAAACTGTGCTTGATTCTAACCCTAACCCTCACTCTAAGCCTAACCCTAAGCCTAACCCTCGATTCTACGAAAGCTAACCCTCAACGTAACTCTAACCCTAGCACTATCCTTAATGCTCTGGATTCTAACCCTGACCTTAAAACTAACCCTAACCCTAAACCTAACCCTAACTGCACTGAATTCTAATCATAACTCTATCCCTAAATGTGCCTGATTCTAACGCTATAACTAAATCATCAATTTCAACACTAACCCTAAGCCCAAATGCTCTGAATGATGGCCCCAAATGCTCTCCTGACCCTAAGCCTAACCCAAAACCTCGATTCTACCAACAGAAACCCTAACCCTAATCCTAACCCAACTCCTCCCCTACCCCTAAATGCACTCAAACCCTGACCCTAACCCCAACCCTAACGCTAAAAATGCTCCTGATTCTAAGCTTAATCCTAACCCTAACCCTCACCGGAACACTGACCCTCGATTCTACGAAAGCTAACCCTATACCTAACTCTAACCCTAACACTATCCTTAAATGCACTCGATTCTAACCCTCACCCTAAACATAAACCTAACCCTATCCCTAATCCTAACCTTGAATGCACTGGATTCTAACCATAACTCTAACCCTCATGTGCTCGATTATAACCCTAACATTAAATCGTCAATCTACACACTATCCCTAACCCTAAATGCACTCGACTCTAACCGAAAAGGCAATCCTGACCCTAAGCCCAACCCTAAACCTCGATTCTACCAAGACAAACCTTAACCCTAATCCTAACCCTACTCCTACGCCTACCCCTAAATGCACTCTAAGCCATACCCTGATGAAAAGCAGACCACTAAAAATGTGCCTGATTCTAACCCTAACCCTAAGCCTAAGCCTAACCTTAAGCCTAACCCTCGATGCTACGAAAGCGAACGCTAAACCTAACTCTAACCCTAGCACTATCCTTAAATGCTCTCGATTTTAACCCTGACGCTCACCCTAACCCTAACCCTAACGCTAACCCTAAATGCACTGAATTCTAAGCATAACTCTCACCCTAAATGTGCCCGATTCAAACCCTAACACTAAATCGTCAATTTGAACACTAACCCAAAGCCTAAATACACTCGATTCTGATCCAAAATGCAATCCTGACCCTAAGCCTAAACCTAAACCTCGATTCTACCAACACAAACCTTAACCCTAATCCTAACCCTATCCCTTTCCCTAGCCCTAAAAGCACTTTAACCCTAATCCTCACCCTAACGCTAACACTAAAACTGTGCTTGATTCTAACCCTAATCCTCACCCTAAGCCTAACCCTAAGCCTAACCCTCGATTCTACGAAAGCGAACGCTAAACCTAACTCTAACCCTAGCACTATCCTTAAATGCTCTCGATTTTAACCCTGACCCTCAACCTAACCCTAACCCTCACGCTAACCCTAAATGCACTGAATTCTAAGCATAACTCTCACCCTAAATGTGCTCGATTCAAAGGCTAACACTAAATCGTCAATTTGAACACTAACCCAAAGCCTAAATACACTCGATTCTGATCCAAAATGCAATCCTGACCCTAAGCCTAAACCTAAACCTCGATTCTACCAACACAAACCTTAACCCTAATCCTAACCCTATCCCTTCCACTAGCCCTAAAAGCACTTTAACCCTAATCCTCACCCTAACGCTAACACTAAAACTGCGCTTGATTCTAACCCTAACCTTCACCCTAAGCCTAACCCTAAGCCTAACCCTGGATTCTACGAAAGCTAACCCTAAACGTAACTCTAACCCTAGCACTTTCCTTAATGCTCTCGATTCTAACCCTGACCCTAAACCTAACCCTAACCCTAACCCTAACCCTAAATGCACTGAATTGTAATCATAACTCTATCCCTAAATGTGCCTGATTCTAACGCTATAACTAAATCATCAATTTCAACACTAACCCTAAGCCCAAATGCTCTGAATTATGACCCCAAATGCTCTCCTGACCCTAAGCCTAACCCAAAACCTCGATTATAACAACACAAACCCTAACCCTAATCCTAACTCAACTCCTCCCCTACCCCTAAATGCACTCAAACCCTGACCCTAACCCCAACCCTAACGCTAAAAATGCTCCTGATTCTAACCTTAATCCTAACCCTAACCCTCACCCAAACACTGACCCTCGATTCTACGAAAGCTAACCCTATACCTAACTCTAACCCTAACACTATCCTTAAATGCACTCGATTCTAACCATCACCCTAAACATAAACCTAACCCTATCCCTAATCCTAACCCTAAATGCACTGGATTCTAACCACAACTCTAACCCTAATGTACTCGATTATAACCCTAACACTAAATCGTCAATCTCAACACTATCCCTAACCCTAAATGCACTCGACTCTAGCCCAGAAGGCAATCCTGACCCTAAGCCCAACCCTAAACCTAGATTCTACCAACACAAACCTTAACCCTAATCCTAACCCTACTCCTACGCCTACCCCTAAATGCAATCTAAGCCATACCCTGATGAAAAGCAGACCACTAAAAATGTCCCTGATTCTAACCCTAACCCTAACTCTAAGCCTAACCTTAAGCCTAACCCTCGATGCTACGAAAGCGAACGCTAAACCTAACTCTAACCCTATCACTATCCTTAAATGCTCTCGATTTTAACCCTCACGCTCACCCTAACCCTAACCCTAACGCTAACCCTAAATGCACTGAATTCTAAGCATAACTCTCACCCTAAATGTGCCCGATTCAAACCCTAACACTAAATCGTCAATTTGAACACTAACCCAAAGCCTAAATACACTCGATTCTGATCCCAAATGCAATCCTGACCCTAAGCCTAAATCTAAACCTCGATTCTACCAACACAAACCTTAACCCTAATCCTAACCCTATCCCTTCCCCTAGCCCTAAAAGCACTTTAACCCTAATCCTCACCCTAACGCTAACACTAAAACTGTGCTTGATTCTAACCCTAACCCTCAACCTAAGCCTAACTCTAAGCCTAACCCTGGATTCTACGAAAGCTAACCTTAAACCTAACTCTAACCCTAGCACTATCCTTAATGCTCTCGATTCTAACTCTGACCCTAAACCTAACGCTAACCCTAACCCTAACCCTAACCCTAAATGCACTGAATTCTAATCATAACTCTATCCCTAAATGTGCCTGATTCTAACGCTATAACTAAATCATCAATTTCAACACTAACCCTAAGCCCAAATGCTCTGAATTATGACCCCAAATGCTCTCCTGACCCTAAGCCTAACCCAAAACCTCGATTCTACCAACACAAACCCTAACCCTAATCCTAACCCAACTCCTCCCCTACCCCTAAATGCACTCAAATCCTGACCCTAACCCCAACCCTAACGCTAAAAATGCTCCTGATTCTAACCCTAATCCTAACCCTAACCCTCACCCGAACACTGACCCTCGATTCTACGAAAGCTAACCCTATACCTAACTCTAACCCTAACACTATCCTTAAATGCACTCGATTCTAACCCTCACCCTAAACACAAACCTAACCCTATCCCTAATCCTAACCCTAAATGCACTGGATTCTAACCATAACTCTAACCCTAATGTGCTCGATTATAACCTTAACACTAAATCGTCAATCTCAACACTAAGCCTAACCCTAAATGCACTCGACTCTAACCCAAAAGGCAATCCTGACCCTAAGCCTAACCCTAAACCTCGATTCTACCAACACAAACCCTAACCCTAACCCTACGCTTAAATATAGTTGATTCTAGCCATAACTCTAACCCTAATGTGCTCGATTCTAAGTCTAACACTAAATCATCAATCTCAACACTAACCCTAACTCTAAATGCACTCAGTTGTAATCCAAAAGGCAATCCTCACCCTAAGCCTAACCCTAAACTTCGATTCTACCAAGACAAACCCTAACCCTAATCCTAACCCTACCCCTACCCCTACCCCTAAATGCACTCTAACCCTACCCCTACCCCTTACACTAACCCTAACCCTCACGAATTCTAACCAAAACTCTAACCCTAAATGTGCTCGATTCTAACCCAAACACTAAATCGTCAGTTTCAACACTTTCCCTAACCCTAAATGCACTCGACTCTAACCCAAAAGCCATTCCTGACCCTAAGCCCAACCATAAACCTCGATTCTACCAACACAAACCTTAACCCTAATCCTAACCCTACTCCTACGCCTACCCCTAAATGCACTTTAAGCCATACCTTGATGAAAAGCAGACCACTAAAAATGTGCCTGATTCTAACCGTAACCCTAACCGTAATCCTAACCCTAAGCCTAACCCTCGATTCTAAGAATGCTAACCCTAAACCTAACTCAAACCCTAGCACTATCCTTAATGCTCTCGATTCTAACCCTGACCCTAAACCTAACCCTAACCCTAACCCTAAACCTAAATGCACTGAATTCTAATCATAACTCTATCCCTAAATGTGCCTGATTCTAACGCTATAACTAAATCATCAATTTCAACACTAACCCTCAGCCCAAATGCTCTGAATTATGACCCCAAATGCTCTCCTGACCCTAAGCCTAACCCGAAACCTCGATTCTACCAACACAAACCCTCACCCTAATCCTAACCCAACTCCTCCCCTAGCCCTAAATGCACTCAAACCCTGACCCTAACCCCAACCCTAACGCTAAAAATGCTCCTGATTCTAACCTTAATCCTAACCCTAACCCTTACCCGAACACTGACCCTCGATTCTACGAAAGCTAACCCTATACCTAACTCTAACCCTAACACTATCCTTAAATGCACTCGATTCTAACCCTCACCCTAAACATAAACCTAACCCTATCCCTAATCCTCACCCTAAATGCACTGGATTCTAACCATAACTCTAACCCTAATGTGCTCGATTATAACCCTAACACTAAATCGTCAATCTCAACACTAAGCCTAACCCTAAATGCACTCGACTCTAACCCAAAAGCCATTCCTGACCCTAAGCCCAAACCTAAACCTCGATTCTAGCAACACAAACCTTAACCCTAATCCTAACCCTACTCCTACGCCTACCCCTAAATGCACTCTAAGCCATACCCTGATGAAAAGCAGTCCACTAAAAATGTGCCTGATTTTAACCCTAACCCTAACCCTAAGCCTAACCTTAAGCCTAACCCTCGATGCTACGAAAGCGAACGCTAAACCTAACTCTAACCCTAGCACTATCCTTAAATGCCCTCGATTTTAACCCTGACCCTCAACCTAACCCTAACCCTAACGCTAACCCTGAATGCACTGAATTCTAAGCATAACTCTCACCCTAAATGTGCTCGATTCAAAGCCTAACACTAAATCGTCAATTTGAACACTAACCCAAAGCCTAAATACACTCGATTCTGATTCAAAATGCAATTCTGACCCTAAGCCTAAACCTAAACCTCGATTCTACCAACTCAAACCTTAACCCTAATCCTAACCCTATCCCTTCCACTAGCCCTAAAAGCACTTTAACCCTAATCCTCACCCTAACGCTAACACTAAAACTGTGCTTGATTCTAACCCTAACCCTCACTCTAAGCCTAACCCTAAGCCTAACCCTCGATTCTACGAAAGCTAACCCTCAACGTAACTCTAACCCTAGCACTATCCTTAATGCTCTGGATTCTAACCCTGACCTTAAAACTAACCCTAACCCTAAACCTAACCCTAACTGCACTGAATTCTAATCATAACTCTATCCCTAAATGTGCCTGATTCTAACGCTATAACTAAATCATCAATTTCAACACTAACCCTAAGCCCAAATGCTCTGAATGATGGCCCCAAATGCTCTCCTGACCCTAAGCCTAACCCAAAACCTCGATTCTACCAACAGAAACCCTAACCCTAATCCTAACCCAACTCCTCCCCTACCCCTAAATGCACTCAAACCCTGACCCTAACCCCAACCCTAACGCTAAAAATGCTCCTGATTCTAAGCTTAATCCTAACCCTAACCCTCACCGGAACACTGACCCTCGATTCTACGAAAGCTAACCCTATACCTAACTCTAACCCTAACACTATCCTTAAATGCACTCGATTCTAACCCTCACCCTAAACATAAACCTAACCCTATCCCTAATCCTAACCTTGAATGCACTGGATTCTAACCATAACTCTAACCCTCATGTGCTCGATTATAACCCTAACATTAAATCGTCAATCTACACACTATCCCTAACCCTAAATGCACTCGACTCTAACCGAAAAGGCAATCCTGACCCTAAGCCCAACCCTAAACCTCGATTCTACCAAGACAAACCTTAACCCTAATCCTAACCCTACTCCTACGCCTACCCCTAAATGCACTCTAAGCCATACCCTGATGAAAAGCAGACCACTAAAAATGTGCCTGATTCTAACCCTAACCCTAAGCCTAAGCCTAACCTTAAGCCTAACCCTCGATGCTACGAAAGCGAACGCTAAACCTAACTCTAACCCTAGCACTATCCTTAAATGCTCTCGATTTTAACCCTGACGCTCACCCTAACCCTAACCCTAACGCTAACCCTAAATGCACTGAATTCTAAGCATAACTCTCACCCTAAATGTGCCCGATTCAAACCCTAACACTAAATCGTCAATTTGAACACTAACCCAAAGCCTAAATACACTCGATTCTGATCCCAAATGCAATCCTGACCCTAAGCCTAAATCTAAACCTCGATTCTACCAACACAAACCTTAACCCTAATCCTAACCCTATCCCTTCCCCTAGCCCTAAAAGCACTTTAACCCTAATCCTCACCCTAACGCTAACACTAAAACTGTGCTTGATTCTAACCCTAACCCTCAACCTAAGCCTAACTCTAAGCCTAACCCTCGATTCTACGAAAGCTAACCTTAAACCTAACTCTAACCCTAGCACTATCCTTAATGCTCTCGATTCTAACTCTGACCCTAAACCTAACGCTAACCCTAACCCTAACCCTAACCCTAAATGCACTGAATTCTAATCATAACTCTATCCCTAAATGTGCCTGATTCTAACGCTATAACTAAATCATCAATTTCAACACTAACCCTAAGCCCAAATGCTCTGAATTATGACCCCAAATGCTCTCCTGACCCTAAGCCTAACCCAAAACCTCGATTCTACCAACACAAACCCTAACCCTAATCCTAACCCAACTCCTCCCCTACCCCTAAATGCACTCAAATCCTGACCCTAACCCCAACCCTAACGCTAAAAATGCTCCTGATTCTAACCCTAATCCTAACCCTAACCCTCACCCGAACACTGACCCTCGATTATACGAAAGCTAACCCTATACCTAACTCTAACCCTAACACTATCCTTAAATGCACTCGATTCTAACCCTCACCCTAAACACAAACCTAACCCTATCCCTAATCCTAACCCTAAATGCACTGGATTCTAACCATAACTCTAACCCTAATGTGCTCGATTATAACCTTAACACTAAATCGTCAATCTCAACACTAAGCCTAACCCTAAATGCACTCGACTCTAACCCAAAAGGCAATCCTGACCCTAAGCCTAACCCTAAACCTCGATTCTACCAACACAAACCCTAACCCTAACCCTACGCTTAAATATAGTTGATTCTAGCCATAACTCTAACCCTAATGTGCTCGATTCTAAGTCTAACACTAAATCATCAATCTCAACACTAACCCTAACTCTAAATGCACTCAGTTGTAATCCAAAAGGCAATCCTCACCCTAAGCCTAACCCTAAACTTCGATTCTACCAAGACAAACCCTAACCCTAATCCTAACCCTACCCCTACCCCTACCCCTAAATGCACTCTAACCCTACCCCTACCCCTTACACTAACCCTAACCCTCACGAATTCTAACCAAAACTCTAACCCTAAATGTGCTCGATTCTAACCCAAACACTAAATCGTCAGTTTCAACACTTTCCCTAACCCTAAATGCACTCGACTCTAACCCAAAAGCCATTCCTGACCCTAAGCCCAACCATAAACCTCGATTCTACCAACACAAACCTTAACCCTAATCCTAACCCTACTCCTACGCCTACCCCTAAATGCACTTTAAGCCATACCTTGATGAAAAGCAGACCACTAAAAATGTGCCTGATTCTAACAGTAACCCTAACCCTAAGCCTAACCCTAAGCCTAACCCTCGATTCTAAGAATGCTAACCCTAAACCTAACTCAAACCCTAGCACTATCCTTAATGCTCTCGATTCTAACCCTGACCCTAAACCTAACCCTAACCCTAACCCTAAACCTAAATGCACTGAATTCTAATCATAACTCTATCCCTAAATGTGCCTGATTCTAACGCTATAACTAAATCATCAATTTCAACACTAACCCTCAGCCCAAATGCTCTGAATTATGACCCCAAATGCTCTCCTGACCCTAAGCCTAACCCGAAACCTCGATTCTACCAACACAAACCCTCACCCTAATCCTAACCCAACTCCTCCCCTAGCCCTAAATGCACTCAAACCCTGACCCTAACCCCAACCCTAACGCTAAAAATGCTCCTGATTCTAACCTTAATCCTAACCCTAACCCTTACCCGAACACTGACCCTCGATTCTACGAAAGCTAACCCTATACCTAACTCTAACCCTAACACTATCCTTAAATGCACTCGATTCTAACCCTCACCCTAAACATAAACCTAACCCTATCCCTAATCCTCACCCTAAATGCACTGGATTCTAACCATAACTCTAACCCTAATGTGCTCGATTATAACCCTAACACTAAATCGTCAATCTCAACACTAAGCCTAACCCTAAATGCACTCGACTCTAACCCAAAAGCCATTCCTGACCCTAAGCCCAAACCTAAACCTCGATTCTAGCAACACAAACCTTAACCCTAATCCTAACCCTACTCCTACGCCTACCCCTAAATGCACTCTAAGCCATACCCTGATGAAAAGCAGTCCACTAAAAATGTGCCTGATTTTAACCCTAACCCTAACCCTAAGCCTAACCTTAAGCCTAACCCTCGATGCTACGAAAGCGAACGCTAAACCTAACTCTAACCCTAGCACTATCCTTAAATGCCCTCGATTTTAACCCTGACCCTCAACCTAACCCTAACCCTAACGCTAACCCTGAATGCACTGAATTCTAAGCATAACTCTCACCCTAAATGTGCTCGATTCAAAGCCTAACACTAAATCGTCAATTTGAACACTAACCCAAAGCCTAAATACACTCGATTCTGATTCAAAATGCAATTCTGACCCTAAGCCTAAACCTAAACCTCGATTCTACCAACTCAAACCTTAACCCTAATCCTAACCCTATCCCTTCCACTAGCCCTAAAAGCACTTTAACCCTAATCCTCACCCTAACGCTAACACTAAAACTGTGCTTGATTCTAACCCTAACCCTCACTCTAAGCCTAACCCTAAGCCTAACCCTCGATTCTACGAAAGCTAACCCTCAACGTAACTCTAACCCTAGCACTATCCTTAATGCTCTGGATTCTAACCCTGACCTTAAAACTAACCCTAACCCTAAACCTAACCCTAACTGCACTGAATTCTAATCATAACTCTATCCCTAAATGTGCCTGATTCTAACGCTATAACTAAATCATCAATTTCAACACTAACCCTAAGCCCAAATGCTCTGAATGATGGCCCCAAATGCTCTCCTGACCCTAAGCCTAACCCAAAACCTCGATTCTACCAACAGAAACCCTAACCCTAATCCTAACCCAACTCCTCCCCTACCCCTAAATGCACTCAAACCCTGACCCTAACCCCAACCCTAACGCTAAAAATGCTCCTGATTCTAAGCTTAATCCTAACCCTAACCCTCACCGGAACACTGACCCTCGATTCTACGAAAGCTAACCCTATACCTAACTCTAACCCTAACACTATCCTTAAATGCACTCGATTCTAACCCTCACCCTAAACATAAACCTAACCCTATCCCTAATCCTAACCTTGAATGCACTGGATTCTAACCATAACTCTAACCCTCATGTGCTCGATTATAACCCTAACATTAAATCGTCAATCTACACACTATCCCTAACCCTAAATGCACTCGACTCTAACCGAAAAGGCAATCCTGACCCTAAGCCCAACCCTAAACCTCGATTCTACCAAGACAAACCTTAACCCTAATCCTAACCCTACTCCTACGCCTACCCCTAAATGCACTCTAAGCCATACCCTGATGAAAAGCAGACCACTAAAAATGTGCCTGATTCTAACCCTAACCCTAAGCCTAAGCCTAACCTTAAGCCTAACCCTCGATTCTACGAAAGCGAACGCTAAACCTAACTCTAACCCTAACACTATCCTTAAATGCTATCGATTTTAACTCTGACCCTCAACCTAACCCTAACCCTAACGCTAACCCTAAATGCACTGATTTCTAAGCATAACTCTCACCCTAAATGTGCTCGATTCACACCCTAACACTAAATCGTCCATTTGAACACTAACCCAAAGCCTAAATACACTCGATTCTGATCCAAAATGCAATCCTGACCCTAAGCCTAAACCTAAACCTCGATTCTACCAACACAAACCTTAACCCTAATCCTAACCCTATCCCTTTCCCTAGCCCTAAAAGCACTTTAACCCTAATCCTCACCCTAACGCTAACACTAAAACTGTGCTTGATTCTAACCCTAATCCTCACCCTAAGCCTAACCCTAAGCCTAACCCTCGATTCTACGAAAGCGAACGCTAAACCTAACTCTAACCCTAGCACTATCCTTAAATGCTCTCGATTTTAACCCTGACCCTCAACCTAACCCTAACCCTCACGCTAACCCTAAATGCACTGAATTCTAAGCATAACTCTCACCCTAAATGTGCTCGATTCAAAGGCTAACACTAAATCGTCAATTTGAACACTAACCCAAAGCCTAAATACACTCGATTCTGATCCAAAATGCAATCCTGACCCTAAGCCTAAACCTAAACCTCGATTCTACCAACACAAACCTTAACCCTAATCCTAACCCTATCCCTTCCACTAGCCCTAAAAGCACTTTAACCCTAATCCTCACCCTAACGCTAACACTAAAACTGTGCTTGATTCTAACCCTAACCTTCACCCTAAGCCTAACCCTAAGCCTAACCCTCGATTCTACGAAAGCTAACCCTAAACGTAACTCTAACCCTAGCACTTTCCTTAATGCTCTCGATTCTAACCCTGACCCTAAACCTAACCCTAACCCTAACCCTAACCCTAAGTGCACTGAATTGTAATCATAACTCTATCCCTAAATGTGCCTGATTCTAACGCTATAACTAAATCATCAATTTCAACACTAACCCTCAGCCCAAATGCTCTGAATTATGACCCCAAATGCTCTCCTGACCCTAAGCCTAACCCAAAACCTCGATTCTACCAACAGAAACCCTAACCCTAATCCTAACCCAACTCCTCCCCTACCCCTAAATGCACTCAAACCCTGACCCTAACCCCAACCCTAACGCTAAAAATGCTCCTGATTCTAACCTTAATCCTAACCCTAACCCTCACCCAAACACTGACCCTCGATTCTACGAAAGCTAACCCTATACCTAACTCTAACCCTAACACTATCCTTAAATGCACTCGATTCTAACCCTCACCCTAAACATAAACCTAACCCTATCCCTAATCCTAACCTTGAATGCACTGGATTCTAACCATAACTCTAACCCTCATGTGCTCGATTATAACCCTAACATTAAATCGTCAATCTACACACTATCCCTAACCCTAAATGCACTCGACTCTAGCCCAGAAGGCAATCCTGACCCTAAGCCCAACCCTAAACCTAGATTCTACCAACACAAACCTTAACCCTAATCCTAACCCTACTCCTACGCCTACCCCTAAATGCAATCTAAGCCATACCCTGATGAAAAGCAGACCACTAAAAATGTCCCTGATTCTAACCCTAACACTAACTCTAAGCCTAACCTTAAGCCTAACCCTCGATGCTACGAAAGCGAACGCTAAACCTAACTCTAACCCTAGCACTATCCTTAAATGCTCTCGATTTTAACCCTGACGCTCACCCTAACCCTAACCCTAACGCTAACCCTAAATGCACTGAATTCTAAGCATAACTCTCACCCTAAATGTGCCCGATTCAAACCCTAACACTAAATCGTCAATTTGAACACTAACCCAAAGCCTAAATACACTCGATTCTGATCCCAAATGCAATCCTGACCCTAAGCCTAAATCTAAACCTCGATTCTACCAACACAAACCTTAACCCTAATCCTAACCCTATCCCTTCCCCTAGCCCTAAAAGCACTTTAACCCTAATCCTCACCCTAACGCTAACACTAAAACTGTGCTTGATTCTAACCCTAACCCTCAACCTAAGCCTAACTCTAAGCCTAACCCTCGATTCTACGAAAGCTAACCTTAAACCTAACTCTAACCCTAGCACTATCCTTAATGCTCTCGATTCTAACTCTGACCCTAAACCTAACGCTAACCCTAACCCTAACCCTAACCCTAAATGCACTGAATTCTAATCATAACTCTATCCCTAAATGTGCCTGATTCTAACGCTATAACTAAATCATCAATTTCAACACTAACCCTAAGCCCAAATGCTCTGAATTATGAACCCAAATGCTCTCCTGACCCTAAGCCTAACCCAAAACCTCGATTCTACCAACACAAACCCTAACCCTAATCCTAACCCAACTCCTCCCCTACCCCTAAATGCACTCAAATCCTGACCCTAACCCCAACCCTAACGCTAAAAATGCTCCTGATTCTAACCCTAATCCTAACCCTAACCCTCACCCGAACACTGACCCTCGATTCTACGAAAGCTAACCCTATACCTAACTCTAACCCTAACACTATCCTTAAATGCACTCGATTCTAACCCTCACCCTAAACACAAACCTAACCCTATCCCTAATCCTAACCCTAAATGCACTGGATTCTAACCATAACTCTAACCCTAATGTGCTCGATTATAACCTTAACACTAAATCGTCAATCTCAACACTAAGCCTAACCCTAAATGCACTCGACTCTAACCCAAAAGGCAATCCTGACCCTAAGCCTAACCCTAAACCTCGATTCTACCAACACAAACCCTAACCCTAACCCTACGCTTAAATATAGTTGATTCTAGCCATAACTCTAACCCTAATGTGCTCGATTCTAAGTCTAACACTAAATCATCAATCTCAACACTAACCCTAACTCTAAATGCACTCAGTTGTAATCCAAAAGGCAATCCTCACCCTAAGCCTAACCCTAAACTTCGATTCTACCAAGACAAACCCTAACCCTAATCCTAACCCTACCCCTACCCCTACCCCTAAATGCACTCTAACCCTACCCCTACCCCTTACACTAACCCTAACCCTCACGAATTCTAACCAAAACTCTAACCCTAAATGTGCTCGATTCTAACCCAAACACTAAATCGTCAGTTTCAACACTTTCCCTAACCCTAAATGCACTCGACTCTAACCCAAAAGCCATTCCTGATCCTAAGCCCAACCATAAACCTCGATTCTACCAACACAAACCTTAACCCTAATCCTAACCCTACTCCTACGCCTACCCCTAAATACACTTTAAGCCATACCCTGATGAAAAGCAGACCACTAAAAATGTGCCTGATTCTAACCGTAACCCTAACCCTAAGCCTAACCCTAAGCCTAACCCTCGATTCTACGAATGCTAACCCTAAACCTAACTCAAACCCTAGCACTATCCTTAATGCTCTCGATTCTAACCCTGACCCTAAACCTAACCCTAACCCTAACCCTAAACCTAAATGCACTGAATTCTAATCATAACTCTATCCCTAAATGTGCCTGATTCTAACGCTATAACTAAATCATCAATTTCAACACTAACCCTCAGCCCAAATGCTCTGAATTATGACCCCAAATGCTCTCCTGACCCTAAGCCTAACCCAAAACCTCGATTCTACCAACACAAACCCTCACCCTAATCCTAACCCAACTCCTCCCCTAGCCCTAAATGCACTCAAACCCTGACCCTAACCCCAACCCTAACGCTAAAAATGCTCCTGATTCTAACCTTAATCCTAACCCTAACCCTTACCCGAACACTGACCCTCGATTCTACGAAAGCTAACCCTATACCTAACTCTAACCCTAACACTATCCTTAAATGCACTCGATTCTAACCCTCACCCTAAACATAAACCTAACCCTATCCCTAATCCTCACCCTAAATGCACTGGATTCTAACCATAACTCTAACCCTGATGTGCTCGATTATAACCCTAACACTAAATCGTCAATCTCAACACTAAGCCTAACCCTAAATGCACTCGACTCTAACCCAAAAGCCATTCCTGACCCTAAGCCCAAACCTAAACCTCGATTCTAGCAACACAAACCTTAACCCTAATCCTAACCCTACTCCTACGCCTACCCCTAAATGCACTCTAAGCCATACCCTGATGAAAAGCAGTCCACTAAAAATGTGCCTGATTTTAACCCTAACCCTAACCCTAAGCCTAACCTTAAGCCTAACCCTCGATGCTACGAAAGCGAACGCTAAACCTAACTCTAACCCTAGCACTATCCTTAAATGCCCTCGATTTTAACCCTGACCCTCAACCTAACCCTAACCCTAACGCTAACCCTGAATGCACTGAATTCTAAGCATAACTCTCACCCTAAATGTGCTCAATTCAAAGCCTAACACTAAATCGTCAATTTGAACACTAACCCAAAGCCTAAATACACTCGATTCTGATTCAAAATGCAATTCTGACCCTAAGCCTAAACCTAAACCTCGATTCTACCAACTCAAACCTTAACCCTAATCCTAACCCTATCCCTTCCACTAGCCCTAAAAGCACTTTAACCCTAATCCTCACCCTAACGCTAACACTAAAACTGTGCTTGATTCTAACCCTAACCCTCACTCTAAGCCTAACCCTAAGCCTAACCCTCGATTCTACGAAAGCTAACCCTCAACGTAACTCTAACCCTAGCACTATCCTTAATGCTCTGGATTCTAACCCTGACCTTAAAACTAACCCTAACCCTAAACCTAACCCTAACTGCACTGAATTCTAATCATAACTCTATCCCTAAATGTGCCTGATTCTAACGCTATAACTAAATCATCAATTTCAACACTAACCCTAAGCCCAAATGCTCTGAATGATGGCCCCAAATGCTCTCCTGACCCTAAGCCTAACCCAAAACCTCGATTCTACCAACAGAAACCCTAACCCTAATCCTAACCCAACTCCTCCCCTACCCCTAAATGCACTCAAACCCTGACCCTAACCCCAACCCTAACGCTAAAAATGCTCCTGATTCTAAGCTTAATCCTAACCCTAACCCTCACCGGAACACTGACCCTCGATTCTACGAAAGCTAACCCTATACCTAACTCTAACCCTAACACTATCCTTAAATGCACTCGATTCTAACCCTCACCCTAAACATAAACCTAACCCTATCCCTAATCCTAACCTTGAATGCACTGGATTCTAACCATAACTCTAACCCTCATGTGCTCGATTATAACCCTAACATTAAATCGTCAATCTACACACTATCCCTAACCCTAAATGCACTCGACTCTAACCGAAAAGGCAATCCTGACCCTAAGCCCAACCCTAAACCTCGATTCTACCAAGACAAACCTTAACCCTAATCCTAACCCTACTCCTACGCCTACCCCTAAATGCACTCTAAGCCATACCCTGATGAAAAGCAGACCACTAAAAATGTGCCTGATTCTAACCCTAACCCTAAGCCTAAGCCTAACCTTAAGCCTAACCCTCGATGCTACGAAAGCGAACGCTAAACCTAACTCTAACCCTAGCACTATCCTTAAATGCTCTCGATTTTAACCCTGACGCTCACCCTAACCCTAACCCTAACGCTAACCCTAAATGCACTGAATTCTAAGCATAACTCTCACCCTAAATGTGCCCGATTCAAACCCTAACACTAAATCGTCAATTTGAACACTAACCCAAAGCCTAAATACACTCGATTCTGATCCCAAATGCAATCCTGACCCTAAGCCTAAATCTAAACCTCGATTCTACCAACACAAACCTTAACCCTAATCCTAACCCTATCCCTTCCCCTAGCCCTAAAAGCACTTTAACCCTAATCCTCACCCTAACGCTAACACTAAAACTGTGCTTGATTCTAACCCTAACCCTCAACCTAAGCCTAACTCTAAGCCTAACCCTCGATTCTACGAAAGCTAACCTTAAACCTAACTCTAACCCTAGCACTATCCTTAATGCTCTCGATTCTAACTCTGACCCTAAACCTAACGCTAACCCTAACCCTAACCCTAACCCTAAATGCACTGAATTCTAATCATAACTCTATCCCTAAATGTGCCTGATTCTAACGCTATAACTAAATCATCAATTTCAACACTAACCCTAAGCCCAAATGCTCTGAATTATGACCCCAAATGCTCTCCTGACCCTAAGCCTAACCCAAAACCTCGATTCTACCAACACAAACCCTAACCCTAATCCTAACCCAACTCCTCCCCTACCCCTAAATGCACTCAAATCCTGACCCTAATCCCAACCCTAACGCTAAAAATGCTCCTGATTCTAACCCTAATCCTAACCCTAACCCTCACCCGAACACTGACCCTCGATTCTACGAAAGCTAACCCTATACCTAACTCTAACCCTAACACTATCCTTAAATGCACTCGATTCTAACCCTCACCCTAAACACAAACCTAACCCTATCCCTAATCCTAACCCTAAATGCACTGGATTCTAACCATAACTCTAACCCTAATGTGCTCGATTATAACCTTAACACTAAATCGTCAATCTCAACACTAAGCCTAACCCTAAATGCACTCGACTCTAACCCAAAAGGCAATCCTGACCCTAAGCCTAACCCTAAACCTCGATTCTACCAACACAAACCCTAACCCTAACCCTACGCTTAAATATAGTTGATTCTAGCCATAACTCTAACCCTAATGTGCTCGATTCTAAGTCTAACACTAAATCATCAATCTCAACACTAACCCTAACTCTAAATGCACTCAGTTGTAATCCAAAAGGCAATCCTCACCCTAAGCCTAACCCTAAACTTCGATTCTACCAAGACAAACCCTAACCCTAATCCTAACCCTACCCCTACCCCTACCCCTAAATGCACTCTAACCCTACCCCTACCCCTTACACTAACCCTAACCCTCACGAATTCTAACCAAAACTCTAACCCTAAATGTGCTCGATTCTAACCCAAACACTAAATCGTCAGTTTCAACACTTTCCCTAACCCTAAATGCACTCGACTCTAACCCAAAAGCCATTCCTGACCCTAAGCCCAACCATAAACCTCGATTCTACCAACACAAACCTTAACCCTAATCCTAACCCTACTCCTACGCCTACCCCTAAATGCACTTTAAGCCATACCTTGATGAAAAGCAGACCACTAAAAATGTGCCTGATTCTAACCGTAACCCTAACCCTAAGCCTAACCCTAAGCCTAACCCTCGATTCTAAGAATGCTAACCCTAAACCTAACTCAAACCCTAGCACTATCCTTAATGCTCTCGATTCTAACCCTGACCCTAAACCTAACCCTAACCCTAACCCTAAACCTAAATGCACTGAATTCTAATCATAACTCTATCCTTAAATGTGCCTGATTCTAACGCTATAACTAAATCATCAATTTCAACACTAACCCTCAGCCCAAATGCTCTGAATTATGACCCCAAATGCTCTCCTGACCCTAAGCCTAACCCGAAACCTCGATTCTACCAACACAAACCCTCACCCTAATCCTAACCCAACTCCTCCCCTAGCCCTAAATGCACTCAAACCCTGACCCTAACCCCAACCCTAACGCTAAAAATGCTCCTGATTCTAACCTTAATCCTAACCCTAACCCTTACCCGAACACTGACCCTCGATTCTACGAAAGCTAACCCTATACCTAACTCTAACCCTAACACTATCCTTAAATGCACTCGATTCTAACCCTCACCCTAAACATAAACCTAACCCTATCCCTAATCCTCACCCTAAATGCACTGGATTCTAACCATAACTCTAACCCTAATGTGCTCGATTATAACCCTAACACTAAATCGTCAATCTCAACACTAAGCCTAACCCTAAATGCACTCGACTCTAACCCAAAAGCCATTCCTGACCCTAAGCCCAAACCTAAACCTCGATTCTAGCAACACAAACCTTAACCCTAATCCTAACCCTACTCCTACGCCTACCCCTAAATGCACTCTAAGCCATACCCTGATGAAAAGCAGTCCACTAAAAATGTGCCTGATTTTAACCCTAACCCTAACCCTAAGCCTAACCTTAAGCCTAACCCTCGATGCTACGAAAGCGAACGCTAAACCTAACTCTAACCCTAGCACTATCCTTAAATGCCCTCGATTTTAACCCTGACCCTCAACCTAACCCTAACCCTAACGCTAACCCTGAATGCACTGAATTCTAAGCATAACTCTCACCCTAAATGTGCTCGATTCAAAGCCTAACACTAAATCGTCAATTTGAACACTAACCCAAAGCCTAAATACACTCGATTCTGATTCAAAATGCAATTCTGACCCTAAGCCTAAACCTAAACCTCGATTCTACCAACTCAAACCTTAACCCTAATCCTAACCCTATCCCTTCCACTAGCCCTAAAAGCACTTTAACCCTAATCCTCACCCTAACGCTAACACTAAAACTGTGCTTGATTCTAACCCTAACCCTCACTCTAAGCCTAACCCTAAGCCTAACCCTCGATTCTACGAAAGCTAACCCTCAACGTAACTCTAACCCTAGCACTATCCTTAATGCTCTGGATTCTAACCCTGACCTTAAAACTAACCCTAACCCTAAACCTAACCCTAACTGCACTGAATTCTAATCATAACTCTATCCCTAAATGTGCCTGATTCTAACGCTATAACTAAATCATCAATTTCAACACTAACCCTAAGCCCAAATGCTCTGAATGATGGCCCCAAATGCTCTCCTGACCCTAAGCCTAACCCAAAACCTCGATTCTACCAACAGAAACCCTAACCCTAATCCTAACCCAACTCCTCCCCTACCCCTAAATGCACTCAAACCCTGACCCTAACCCCAACCCTAACGCTAAAAATGCTCCTGATTCTAAGCTTAATCCTAACCCTAACCCTCACCGGAACACTGACCCTCGATTCTACGAAAGCTAACCCTATACCTAACTCTAACCCTAACACTATCCTTAAATGCACTCGATTCTAACCCTCACCCTAAACATAAACCTAACCCTATCCCTAATCCTAACCTTGAATGCACTGGATTCTAACCATAACTCTAACCCTCATGTGCTCGATTATAACCCTAACATTAAATCGTCAGTCTACACACTATCCCTAACCCTAAATGCACTCGACTCTAACCGAAAAGGCAATCCTGACCCTAAGCCCAACCCTAAACCTCGATTCTACCAAGACAAACCTTAACCCTAATCCTAACCCTACTCCTACGCCTACCCCTAAATGCACTCTAAGCCATACCCTGATGAAAAGCAGACCACTAAAAATGTGCCTTATTCTAACCCTAACCCTAAGCCTAAGCCTAACCTTAAGCCTAACCCTCGATTCTACGAAAGCGAACGCTAAACCTAACTCTAACCCTAGCACTATCCTTAAATGCTATCGATTTTAACTCTGACCCTCAACCTAACCCTAACCCTCACGCTAACCCTAAATGCACTGATTTCTAAGCATAACTCTCACCCTAAATGTGCTCGATTCACACCCTAACACTAAATCGTCCATTTGAACACTAACCCAAAGCCTAAATACACTCGATTCTGATCCAAAATGTAATCCTGACCCTAAGCCTAAACCTAAACCTCGATTCTACCAACACAAACCTTAACCCTAATCCTAACCCTATCCCTTTCCCTAGCCCTAAAAGCACTTTAACCCTAATCCTCACCCTAACGCTAACACTAAAACTGTGCTTGATTCTAACCCTAATCCTCACCCTAAGCCTAACCCTAAGCCTAACCCTCGATTCTACGAAAGCGAACGCTAAACCTAACTCTAACCCTAGCACTATCCTTAAATGCTCTCGATTTTAACCCTGACCCTCAACCTAACCCTAACCCTCACGCTAACCCTAAATGCACTGAATTCTAAGCATAACTCTCACCCTAAATGTGCTCGATTCAAAGGCTAACACTAAATCGTCAATTTGAACACTAACCCAAAGCCTAAATACACTCGATTCTGATCCAAAATGCAATCCTGACCCTAAGCCTAAACCTAAACCTCGATTCTACCAACACAAACCTTAACCCTAATCCTAACCCTATCCCTTCCACTAGCCCTAAAAGCACTTTAACCCTAATCCTCACCCTAACGCTAACACTAAAACTGTGCTTGATTCTAACCCTAACCTTCACCCTAAGCCTAACCCTAAGCCTAACCCTCGATTCTACGAAAGCTAACCCTAAACGTAACTCTAACCCTAGCACTTTCCTTAATGCTCTCGATTCTAACCCTGACCCTAAACCTAACCCTAACCCTAACCCTAACCCTAAGTGCACTGAATTGTAATCATAACTCTATCCCTAAATGTGCCTGATTCTAACGCTATAACTAAATCATCAATTTCAACACTAACCCTCAGCCCAAATGCTCTGAATTATGACCCCAAATGCTCTCCTGACCCTAAGCCTAACCCAAAACCTCGATTATAACAACACAAACCCTAACCCTAATCCTAACTCAACTCCTCCCCTACCCCTAAATGCACTCAAACCCTGACCCTAACCCCAACCCTAACGCTAAAAATGCTCCCGATTCTAACCTTAATCCTAACCCTAACCCTCACCCAAACACTGACCCTCGATTCTACGAAAGCTAACCCTATACCTAACTCTAACCCTAACACTATCCTTAAATGCACTCGATTCTAACCATCACCCTAAACATAAACCTAACCCTATCCCTAATCCTAACCCTAAATGCACTGGATTCTAACCACAACTCTAACCCTAATGTGCTCGATTATAACTCTAACACTAAATCGTCAATCTCAACACTAAGCCTAACCCTAAATGCACTCGACTCTAACCCAAAAGCCATTCCTGACCCTAAGCCCAAACCTAAACCTCGATTCTAGCAACACAAACCTTAACCCTAATCCTAACCCTACTCCTACGCCTACCCCTAAATGCACTCTAAGCCATACCCTGATGAAAAGCAGACCACTAAAAATGTGCCTGATTTTAACCCTAACCCTAACCCTAAGCCTAACCTTAAGCCTAACCCTCGATGCTACGAAAGCGAACGCTAAACCTAACTCTAACCCTAGCACTATCCTTAAATGCCCTCGATTTTAACCCTGACCCTCAACCTAACCCTAACCCTAACGCTAACCCTGAATGCACTGAATTCTAAGCATAACTCTCACCCTAAATGTGCTCGATTCAAAGCCTAACACTAAATCGTCAATTTGAACACTAACCCAAAGCCTAAATACACTCGATTCTGATTCAAAATGCAATTCTGACCCTAAGCCTAAACCTAAACCTCGATTCTACCAACTCAAACCTTAACCCTAATCCTAACCCTATCCCTTCCACTAGCCCTAAAAGCACTTTAACCCTAATCCTCACCCTAACGCTAACACTAAAACTGTGCTTGATTCTAACCCTAACCCTCACTCTAAGCCTAACCCTAAGCCTAACCCTCGATTCTACGAAAGCTAACCCTCAACGTAACTCTAACCCTAGCACTATCCTTAATGCTCTGGATTCTAACCCTGACCTTAAAACTAACCCTAACCCTAAACCTAACCCTAACTGCACTGAATTCTAATCATAACTCTATCCCTAAATGTGCCTGATTCTAACGCTATAACTAAATCATCAATTTCAACACTAACCCTAAGCCCAAATGCTCTGAATGATGGCCCCAAATGCTCTCCTGACCCTAAGCCTAACCCAAAACCTCGATTCTACCAACAGAAACCCTAACCCTAATCCTAACCCAACTCCTCCCCTACCCCTAAATGCACTCAAACCCTGACCCTAACCCCAACCCTAACGCTAAAAATGCTCCTGATTCTAAGCTTAATCCTAACCCTAACCCTCACCGGAACACTGACCCTCGATTCTACGAAAGCTAACCCTATACCTAACTCTAACCCTAACACTATCCTTAAATGCACTCGATTCTAACCCTCACCCTAAACATAAACCTAACCCTATCCCTAATCCTAACCTTGAATGCACTGGATTCTAACCATAACTCTAACCCTCATGTGCTCGATTATAACCCTAACATTAAATCGTCAATCTACACACTATCCCTAACCCTAAATGCACTCGACTCTAACCGAAAAGGCAATCCTGACCCTAAGCCCAACCCTAAACCTCGATTCTACCAAGACAAACCTTAACCCTAATCCTAACCCTACTCCTACGCCTACCCCTAAATGCACTCTAAGCCATACCCTGATGAAAAGCAGACCACTAAAAATGTGCCTGATTCTAACCCTAACCCTAAGCCTAAGCCTAACCTTAAGCCTAACCCTCGATGCTACGAAAGCGAACGCTAAACCTAACTCTAACCCTAGCACTATCCTTAAATGCTCTCGATTTTAACCCTGACGCTCACCCTAACCCTAACCCTAACGCTAACCCTAAATGCACTGAATTCTAAGCATAACTCTCACCCTAAATGTGCCCGATTCAAACCCTAACACTAAATCGTCAATTTGAACACTAACCCAAAGCCTAAATACACTCGATTCTGATCCCAAATGCAATCCTGACCCTAAGCCTAAATCTAAACCTCGATTCTACCAACACAAACCTTAACCCTAATCCTAACCCTATCCCTTCCCCTAGCCCTAAAAGCACTTTAACCCTAATCCTCACCCTAACGCTAACACTAAAACTGTGCTTGATTCTAACCCTAACCCTCAACCTAAGCCTAACTCTAAGCCTAACCCTCGATTCTACGAAAGCTAACCTTAAACCTAACTCTAACCCTAGCACTATCCTTAATGCTCTCGATTCTAACTCTGACCCTAAACCTAACGCTAACCCTAACCCTAACCCTAACCCTAAATGCACTGAATTCTAATCATAACTCTATCCCTAAATGTGCCTGATTCTAACGCTATAACTAAATCATCAATTTCAACACTAACCCTAAGCCCAAATGCTCTGAATTATGACCCCAAATGCTCTCCTGACCCTAAGCCTAACCCAAAACCTCGATTCTACCAACACAAACCCTAACCCTAATCCTAACCCAACTCCTCCCCTACCCCTAAATGCACTCAAATCCTGACCCTAACCCCAACCCTAACGCTAAAAATGCTCCTGATTCTAACCCTAATCCTAACCCTAACCCTCACCCGAACACTGACCCTCGATTCTACGAAAGCTAACCCTATACCTAACTCTAACCCTAACACTATCCTTAAATGCACTCGATTCTAACCCTCACCCTAAACACAAACCTAACCCTATCCCTAATCCTAACCCTAAATGCACTGGATTCTAACCATAACTCTAACCCTAATGTGCTCGATTATAACCTTAACACTAAATCGTCAATCTCAACACTAAGCCTAACCCTAAATGCACTCGACTCTAACCCAAAAGGCAATCCTGACCCTAAGCCTAACCCTAAACCTCGATTCTACCAACACAAACCCTAACCCTAACCCTACGCTTAAATATAGTTGATTCTAGCCATAACTCTAACCCTAATGTGCTCGATTCTAAGTCTAACACTAAATCATCAATCTCAACACTAACCCTAACTCTAAATGCACTCAGTTGTAATCCAAAAGGCAATCCTCACCCTAAGCCTAACCCTAAACTTCGATTCTACCAAGACAAACCCTAACCCTAATCCTAACCCTACCCCTACCCCTACCCCTAAATGCACTCTAACCCTACCCCTACCCCTTACACTAACCCTAACCCTCACGAATTCTAACCAAAACTCTAACCCTAAATGTGCTCGATTCTAACCCAAACACTAAATCGTCAGTTTCAACACTTTCCCTAACCCTAAATGCACTCGACTCTAACCCAAAAGCCATTCCTGACCCTAAGCCCAACCATAAACCTCGATTCTACCAACACAAACCTTAACCCTAATCCTAACCCTACTCCTACGCCTACCCCTAAATGCACTTTAAGCCATACCTTGATGAAAAGCAGACCACTAAAAATGTGCCTGATTCTAACAGTAACCCTAACCCTAAGCCTAACCCTAAGCCTAACCCTCGATTCTAAGAATGCTAACCCTAAACCTAACTCAAACCCTAGCACTATCCTTAATGCTCTCGATTCTAACCCTGACCCTAAACCTAACCCTAACCCTAACCCTAAACCTAAATGCACTGAATTCTAATCATAACTCTATCCCTAAATGTGCCTGATTCTAACGCTATAACTAAATCATCAATTTCAACACTAACCCTCAGCCCAAATGCTCTGAATTATGACCCCAAATGCTCTCCTGACCCTAAGCCTAACCCGAAACCTCGATTCTACCAACACAAACCCTCACCCTAATCCTAACCCAACTCCTCCCCTAGCCCTAAATGCACTCAAACCCTGACCCTAACCCCAACCCTAACGCTAAAAATGCTCCTGATTCTAACCTTAATCCTAACCCTAACCCTTACCCGAACACTGACCCTCGATTCTACGAAAGCTAACCCTATACCTAACTCTAACCCTAACACTATCCTTAAATGCACTCGATTCTAACCCTCACCCTAAACATAAACCTAACCCTATCCCTAATCCTCACCCTAAATGCACTGGATTCTAACCATAACTCTAACCCTAATGTGCTCGATTATAACCCTAACACTAAATCGTCAATCTCAACACTAAGCCTAACCCTAAATGCACTCGACTCTAACCCAAAAGCCATTCCTGACCCTAAGCCCAAACCTAAACCTCGATTCTAGCAACACAAACCTTAACCCTAATCCTAACCCTACTCCTACGCCTACCCCTAAATGCACTCTAAGCCATACCCTGATGAAAAGCAGTCCACTAAAAATGTGCCTGATTTTAACCCTAACCCTAACCCTAAGCCTAACCTTAAGCCTAACCCTCGATGCTACGAAAGCGAACGCTAAACCTAACTCTAACCCTAGCACTATCCTTAAATGCCCTCGATTTTAACCCTGACCCTCAACCTAACCCTAACCCTAACGCTAACCCTGAATGCACTGAATTCTAAGCATAACTCTCACCCTAAATGTGCTCGATTCAAAGCCTAACACTAAATCGTCAATTTGAACACTAACCCAAAGCCTAAATACACTCGATTCTGATTCAAAATGCAATTCTGACCCTAAGCCTAAACCTAAACCTCGATTCTACCAACTCAAACCTTAACCCTAATCCTAACCCTATCCCTTCCACTAGCCCTAAAAGCACTTTAACCCTAATCCTCACCCTAACGCTAACACTAAAACTGTGCTTGATTCTAACCCTAACCCTCACTCTAAGCCTAACCCTAAGCCTAACCCTCGATTCTACGAAAGCTAACCCTCAACGTAACTCTAACCCTAGCACTATCCTTAATGCTCTGGATTCTAACCCTGACCTTAAAACTAACCCTAACCCTAAACCTAACCCTAACTGCACTGAATTCTAATCATAACTCTATCCCTAAATGTGCCTGATTCTAACGCTATAACTAAATCATCAATTTCAACACTAACCCTAAGCCCAAATGCTCTGAATGATGGCCCCAAATGCTCTCCTGACCCTAAGCCTAACCCAAAACCTCGATTCTACCAACAGAAACCCTAACCCTAATCCTAACCCAACTCCTCCCCTACCCCTAAATGCACTCAAACCCTGACCCTAACCCCAACCCTAACGCTAAAAATGCTCCTGATTCTAAGCTTAATCCTAACCCTAACCCTCACCGGAACACTGACCCTCGATTCTACGAAAGCTAACCCTATACCTAACTCTAACCCTAACACTATCCTTAAATGCACTCGATTCTAACCCTCACCCTAAACATAAACCTAACCCTATCCCTAATCCTAACCTTGAATGCACTGGATTCTAACCATAACTCTAACCCTCATGTGCTCGATTATAACCCTAACATTAAATCGTCAATCTACACACTATCCCTAACCCTAAATGCACTCGACTCTAACCGAAAAGGCAATCCTGACCCTAAGCCCAACCCTAAACCTCGATTCTACCAAGACAAACCTTAACCCTAATCCTAACCCTACTCCTACGCCTACCCCTAAATGCACTCTAAGCCATACCCTGATGAAAAGCAGACCACTAAAAATGTGCCTGATTCTAACCCTAACCCTAAGCCTAAGCCTAACCTTAAGCCTAACCCTCGATTCTACGAAAGCGAACGCTAAACCTAACTCTAACCCTAACACTATCCTTAAATGCTATCGATTTTAACTCTGACCCTCAACCTAACCCTAACCCTCACGCTAACCCTAAATGCACTGATTTCTAAGCATAACTCTCACCCTAAATGTGCTCGATTCACACCCTAACACTAAATCGTCCATTTGAACACTAACCCAAAGCCTAAATACACTCGATTCTGATCCAAAATGCAATCCTGACCCTAAGCCTAAACCTAAACCTCGATTCTACCAACACAAACCTTAACCCTAATCCTAACCCTATCCCTTTCCCTAGCCCTAAAAGCACTTTAACCCTAATCCTCACCCTAACGCTAACACTAAAACTGTGCTTGATTCTAACCCTAATCCTCACCCTAAGCCTAACCCTAAGCCTAACCCTCGATTCTACGAAAGCGAACGCTAAACCTAACTCTAACCCTAGCACTATCCTTAAATGCTCTCGATTTTAACCCTGACCCTCAACCTAACCCTAACCCTCACGCTAACCCTAAATGCACTGAATTCTAAGCATAACTCTCACCCTAAATGTGCTCGATTCAAAGGCTAACACTAAATCGTCAATTTGAACACTAACCCAAAGCCTAAATACACTCGATTCTGATCCAAAATGCAATCCTGACCCTAAGCCTAAACCTAAACCTCGATTCTACCAACACAAACCTTAACCCTAATCCTAACCCTATCCCTTCCACTAGCCCTAAAAGCACTTTAACCCTAATCCTCACCCTAACGCTAACACTAAAACTGTGCTTGATTCTAACCCTAACCTTCACCCTAAGCCTAACCCTAAGCCTAACCCTCGATTCTACGAAAGCTAACCCTAAACGTAACTCTAACCCTAGCACTTTCCTTAATGCTCTCGATTCTAACCCTGACCCTAAACCTAACCCTAACCCTAACCCTAACCCTAAGTGCACTGAATTGTAATCATAACTCTATCCCTAAATGTGCCTGATTCTAACGCTATAACTAAATCATCAATTTCAACACTAACCCTCAGCCCAAATGCTCTGAATTATGACCCCAAATGCTCTCCTGACCCTAAGCCTAACCCAAAACCTCGATTATAACAACACAAACCCTAACCCTAATCCTAACTCAACTCCTCCCCTACCCCTAAATGCACTCAAACCCTGACCCTAACCCCAACCCTAACGCTAAAAATGCTCCTGATTCTAACCTTAATCCTAACCCTAACCCTCACCCAAACACTGACCCTCGATTCTACGAAAGCTAACCCTATACCTAACTCTAACCCTAACACTATCCTTAAATGCACTCGATTCTAACCATCACCCTAAACATAAACCTAACCCTATCCCTAATCCTAACCCTAAATGCACTGGATTCTAACCACAACTCTAACCCTAATGTGCTCGATTATAACCCTAACACTAAATCGTCAATCTCAACACTATCCCTAACCCTAAATGCACTCGACTCTAGCCCAGAAGGCAATCCTGACCCTAAGCCCAACCCTAAACCTAGATTCTACCAACACAAACCTTAACCCTAATCCTAACCCTACTCCTACGCTTACCCCTAAATGCAATCTAAGCCATACCCTGATGAAAAGCAGACCACTAAAAATGTCCCTGATTCTAACCCTAACACTAACTCTAAGCCTAACCTTAAGCCTAACCCTCGATGCTACGAAAGCGAACGCTAAACCTAACTCTAACCCTAGCACTATCCTTAAATGCTCTCGATTTTAACCCTGACGCTCACCCTAACCCTAACCCTAACGCTAACCCTAAATGCACTGAATTCTAAGCATAACTCTCACCCTAAATGTGCCCGATTCAAACCCTAACACTAAATCGTCAATTTGAACACTAACCCAAAGCCTAAATACACTCGATTCTGATCCCAAATGCAATCCTGACCCTAAGCCTAAATCTAAACCTCGATTCTACCAACACAAACCTTAACCCTAATCCTAACCCTATCCCTTCCCCTAGCCCTAAAAGCACTTTAACCCTAATCCTCACCCTAACGCTAACACTAAAACTGTGCTTGATTCTAACCCTAACCCTCAACCTAAGCCTAACTCTAAGCCTAACCCTCGATTCTACGAAAGCTAACCTTAAACCTAACTCTAACCCTAGCACTATCCTTAATGCTCTCGATTCTAACTCTGACCCTAAACCTAACGCTAACCCTAACCCTAACCCTAACCCTAAATGCACTGAATTCTAATCATAACTCTATCCCTAAATGTGCCTGATTCTAACGCTATAACTAAATCATCAATTTCAACACTAACCCTAAGCCCAAATGCTCTGAATTATGAACCCAAATGCTCTCCTGACCCTAAGCCTAACCCAAAACCTCGATTCTACCAACACAAACCCTAACCCTAATCCTAACCCAACTCCTCCCCTACCCCTAAATGCACTCAAATCCTGACCCTAACCCCAACCCTAACGCTAAAAATGCTCCTGATTCTAACCCTAATCCTAACCCTAACCCTCACCCGAACACTGACCCTCGATTCTACGAAAGCTAACCCTATACCTAACTCTAACCCTAACACTATCCTTAAATGCACTCGATTCTAACCCTCACCCTAAACACAAACCTAACCCTATCCCTAATCCTAACCCTAAATGCACTGGATTCTAACCATAACTCTAACCCTAATGTGCTCGATTATAACCTTAACACTAAATCGTCAATCTCAACACTAAGCCTAACCCTAAATGCACTCGACTCTAACCCAAAAGGCAATCCTGACCCTAAGCCTAACCCTAAACCTCGATTCTACCAACACAAACCCTAACCCTAACCCTACGCTTAAATATAGTTGATTCTAGCCATAACTCTAACCCTAATGTGCTCGATTCTAAGTCTAACACTAAATCATCAATCTCAACACTAACCCTAACTCTAAATGCACTCAGTTGTAATCCAAAAGGCAATCCTCACCCTAAGCCTAACCCTAAACTTCGATTCTACCAAGACAAACCCTAACCCTAATCCTAACCCTACCCCTACCCCTACCCCTAAATGCACTCTAACCCTACCCCTACCCCTTACACTAACCCTAACCCTCACGAATTCTAACCAAAACTCTAACCCTAAATGTGCTCGATTCTAACCCAAACACTAAATCGTCAGTTTCAACACTTTCCCTAACCCTAAATGCACTCGACTCTAACCCAAAAGCCATTCCTGATCCTAAGCCCAACCATAAACCTCGATTCTACCAACACAAACCTTAACCCTAATCCTAACCCTACTCCTACGCCTACCCCTAAATACACTTTAAGCCATACCCTGATGAAAAGCAGACCACTAAAAATGTGCCTGATTCTAACCGTAACCCTAACCCTAAGCCTAACCCTAAGCCTAACCCTCGATTCTACGAATGCTAACCCTAAACCTAACTCAAACCCTAGCACTATCCTTAATGCTCTCGATTCTAACCCTGACCCTAAACCTAACCCTAACCCTAACCCTAAACCTAAATGCACTGAATTCTAATCATAACTCTATCCCTAAATGTGCCTGATTCTAACGCTATAACTAAATCATCAATTTCAACACTAACCCTCAGCCCAAATGCTCTGAATTATGACCCCAAATGCTCTCCTGACCCTAAGCCTAACCCAAAACCTCGATTCTACCAACACAAACCCTCACCCTAATCCTAACCCAACTCCTCCCCTAGCCCTAAATGCACTCAAACCCTGACCCTAACCCCAACCCTAACGCTAAAAATGCTCCTGATTCTAACCTTAATCCTAACCCTAACCCTTACCCGAACACTGACCCTCGATTCTACGAAAGCTAACCCTATACCTAACTCTAACCCTAACACTATCCTTAAATGCACTCGATTCTAACCCTCACCCTAAACATAAACCTAACCCTATCCCTAATCCTCACCCTAAATGCACTGGATTCTAACCATAACTCTAACCCTGATGTGCTCGATTATAACCCTAACACTAAATCGTCAATCTCAACACTAAGCCTAACCCTAAATGCACTCGACTCTAACCCAAAAGCCATTCCTGACCCTAAGCCCAAACCTAAACCTCGATTCTAGCAACACAAACCTTAACCCTAATCCTAACCCTACTCCTACGCCTACCCCTAAATGCACTCTAAGCCATACCCTGATGAAAAGCAGTCCACTAAAAATGTGCCTGATTTTAACCCTAACCCTAACCCTAAGCCTAACCTTAAGCCTAACCCTCGATGCTACGAAAGCGAACGCTAAACCTAACTCTAACCCTAGCACTATCCTTAAATGCCCTCGATTTTAACCCTGACCCTCAACCTAACCCTAACCCTAACGCTAACCCTGAATGCACTGAATTCTAAGCATAACTCTCACCCTAAATGTGCTCAATTCAAAGCCTAACACTAAATCGTCAATTTGAACACTAACCCAAAGCCTAAATACACTCGATTCTGATTCAAAATGCAATTCTGACCCTAAGCCTAAACCTAAACCTCGATTCTACCAACTCAAACCTTAACCCTAATCCTAACCCTATCCCTTCCACTAGCCCTAAAAGCACTTTAACCCTAATCCTCACCCTAACGCTAACACTAAAACTGTGCTTGATTCTAACCCTAACCCTCACTCTAAGCCTAACCCTAAGCCTAACCCTCGATTCTACGAAAGCTAACCCTCAACGTAACTCTAACCCTAGCACTATCCTTAATGCTCTGGATTCTAACCCTGACCTTAAAACTAACCCTAACCCTAAACCTAACCCTAACTGCACTGAATTCTAATCATAACTCTATCCCTAAATGTGCCTGATTCTAACGCTATAACTAAATCATCAATTTCAACACTAACCCTAAGCCCAAATGCTCTGAATGATGGCCCCAAATGCTCTCCTGACCCTAAGCCTAACCCAAAACCTCGATTCTACCAACAGAAACCCTAACCCTAATCCTAACCCAACTCCTCCCCTACCCCTAAATGCACTCAAACCCTGACCCTAACCCCAACCCTAACGCTAAAAATGCTCCTGATTCTAAGCTTAATCCTAACCCTAACCCTCACCGGAACACTGACCCTCGATTCTACGAAAGCTAACCCTATACCTAACTCTAACCCTAACACTATCCTTAAATGCACTCGATTCTAACCCTCACCCTAAACATAAACCTAACCCTATCCCTAATCCTAACCTTGAATGCACTGGATTCTAACCATAACTCTAACCCTCATGTGCTCGATTATAACCCTAACATTAAATCGTCAATCTACACACTATCCCTAACCCTAAATGCACTCGACTCTAACCGAAAAGGCAATCCTGACCCTAAGCCCAACCCTAAACCTCGATTCTACCAAGACAAACCTTAACCCTAATCCTAACCCTACTCCTACGCCTACCCCTAAATGCACTCTAAGCCATACCCTGATGAAAAGCAGACCACTAAAAATGTGCCTGATTCTAACCCTAACCCTAAGCCTAAGCCTAACCTTAAGCCTAACCCTCGATGCTACGAAAGCGAACGCTAAACCTAACTCTAACCCTAGCACTATCCTTAAATGCTCTCGATTTTAACCCTGACGCTCACCCTAACCCTAACCCTAACGCTAACCCTAAATGCACTGAATTCTAAGCATAACTCTCACCCTAAATGTGCCCGATTCAAACCCTAACACTAAATCGTCAATTTGAACACTAACCCAAAGCCTAAATACACTCGATTCTGATCCCAAATGCAATCCTGACCCTAAGCCTAAATCTAAACCTCGATTCTACCAACACAAACCTTAACCCTAATCCTAACCCTATCCCTTCCCCTAGCCCTAAAAGCACTTTAACCCTAATCCTCACCCTAACGCTAACACTAAAACTGTGCTTGATTCTAACCCTAACCCTCAACCTAAGCCTAACTCTAAGCCTAACCCTCGATTCTACGAAAGCTAACCTTAAACCTAACTCTAACCCTAGCACTATCCTTAATGCTCTCGATTCTAACTCTGACCCTAAACCTAACGCTAACCCTAACCCTAACCCTAACCCTAAATGCACTGAATTCTAATCATAACTCTATCCCTAAATGTGCCTGATTCTAACGCTATAACTAAATCATCAATTTCAACACTAACCCTAAGCCCAAATGCTCTGAATTATGACCCCAAATGCTCTCCTGACCCTAAGCCTAACCCAAAACCTCGATTCTACCAACACAAACCCTAACCCTAATCCTAACCCAACTCCTCCCCTACCCCTAAATGCACTCAAATCCTGACCCTAACCCCAACCCTAACGCTAAAAATGCTCCTGATTCTAACCCTAATCCTAACCCTAACCCTCACCCGAACACTGACCCTCGATTCTACGAAAGCTAACCCTATACCTAACTCTAACCCTAACACTATCCTTAAATGCACTCGATTCTAACCCTCACCCTAAACACAAACCTAACCCTATCCCTAATCCTAACCCTAAATGCACTGGATTCTAACCATAACTCTAACCCTAATGTGCTCGATTATAACCTTAACACTAAATCGTCAATCTCAACACTAAGCCTAACCCTAAATGCACTCGACTCTAACCCAAAAGGCAATCCTGACCCTAAGCCTAACCCTAAACCTCGATTCTACCAACACAAACCCTAACCCTAACCCTACGCTTAAATATAGTTGATTCTAGCCATAACTCTAACCCTAATGTGCTCGATTCTAAGTCTAACACTAAATCATCAATCTCAACACTAACCCTAACTCTAAATGCACTCAGTTGTAATCCAAAAGGCAATCCTCACCCTAAGCCTAACCCTAAACTTCGATTCTACCAAGACAAACCCTAACCCTAATCCTAACCCTACCCCTACCCCTACCCCTAAATGCACTCTAACCCTACCCCTACCCCTTACACTAACCCTAACCCTCACGAATTCTAACCAAAACTCTAACCCTAAATGTGCTCGATTCTAACCCAAACACTAAATCGTCAGTTTCAACACTTTCCCTAACCCTAAATGCACTCGACTCTAACCCAAAAGCCATTCCTGACCCTAAGCCCAACCATAAACCTCGATTCTACCAACACAAACCTTAACCCTAATCCTAACCCTACTCCTACGCCTACCCCTAAATGCACTTTAAGCCATACCTTGATGAAAAGCAGACCACTAAAAATGTGCCTGATTCTAACCGTAACCCTAACCCTAAGCCTAACCCTAAGCCTAACCCTCGATTCTAAGAATGCTAACCCTAAACCTAACTCAAACCCTAGCACTATCCTTAATGCTCTCGATTCTAACCCTGACCCTAAACCTAACCCTAACCCTAACCCTAAACCTAAATGCACTGAATTCTAATCATAACTCTATCCTTAAATGTGCCTGATTCTAACGCTATAACTAAATCATCAATTTCAACACTAACCCTCAGCCCAAATGCTCTGAATTATGACCCCAAATGCTCTCCTGACCCTAAGCCTAACCCGAAACCTCGATTCTACCAACACAAACCCTCACCCTAATCCTAACCCAACTCCTCCCCTAGCCCTAAATGCACTCAAACCCTGACCCTAACCCCAACCCTAACGCTAAAAATGCTCCTGATTCTAACCTTAATCCTAACCCTAACCCTTACCCGAACACTGACCCTCGATTCTACGAAAGCTAACCCTATACCTAACTCTAACCCTAACACTATCCTTAAATGCACTCGATTCTAACCCTCACCCTAAACATAAACCTAACCCTATCCCTAATCCTCACCCTAAATGCACTGGATTCTAACCATAACTCTAACCCTAATGTGCTCGATTATAACCCTAACACTAAATCGTCAATCTCAACACTAAGCCTAACCCTAAATGCACTCGACTCTAACCCAAAAGCCATTCCTGACCCTAAGCCCAAACCTAAACCTCGATTCTAGCAACACAAACCTTAACCCTAATCCTAACCCTACTCCTACGCCTACCCCTAAATGCACTCTAAGCCATACCCTGATGAAAAGCAGTCCACTAAAAATGTGCCTGATTTTAACCCTAACCCTAACCCTAAGCCTAACCTTAAGCCTAACCCTCGATGCTACGAAAGCGAACGCTAAACCTAACTCTAACCCTAGCACTATCCTTAAATGCCCTCGATTTTAACCCTGACCCTCAACCTAACCCTAACCCTAACGCTAACCCTGAATGCACTGAATTCTAAGCATAACTCTCACCCTAAATGTGCTCGATTCAAAGCCTAACACTAAATCGTCAATTTGAACACTAACCCAAAGCCTAAATACACTCGATTCTGATTCAAAATGCAATTCTGACCCTAAGCCTAAACCTAAACCTCGATTCTACCAACTCAAACCTTAACCCTAATCCTAACCCTATCCCTTCCACTAGCCCTAAAAGCACTTTAACCCTAATCCTCACCCTAACGCTAACACTAAAACTGTGCTTGATTCTAACCCTAACCCTCACTCTAAGCCTAACCCTAAGCCTAACCCTCGATTCTACGAAAGCTAACCCTCAACGTAACTCTAACCCTAGCACTATCCTTAATGCTCTGGATTCTAACCCTGACCTTAAAACTAACCCTAACCCTAAACCTAACCCTAACTGCACTGAATTCTAATCATAACTCTATCCCTAAATGTGCCTGATTCTAACGCTATAACTAAATCATCAATTTCAACACTAACCCTAAGCCCAAATGCTCTGAATGATGGCCCCAAATGCTCTCCTGACCCTAAGCCTAACCCAAAACCTCGATTCTACCAACAGAAACCCTAACCCTAATCCTAACCCAACTCCTCCCCTACCCCTAAATGCACTCAAACCCTGACCCTAACCCCAACCCTAACGCTAAAAATGCTCCTGATTCTAAGCTTAATCCTAACCCTAACCCTCACCGGAACACTGACCCTCGATTCTACGAAAGCTAACCCTATACCTAACTCTAACCCTAACACTATCCTTAAATGCACTCGATTCTAACCCTCACCCTAAACATAAACCTAACCCTATCCCTAATCCTAACCTTGAATGCACTGGATTCTAACCATAACTCTAACCCTCATGTGCTCGATTATAACCCTAACATTAAATCGTCAGTCTACACACTATCCCTAACCCTAAATGCACTCGACTCTAACCGAAAAGGCAATCCTGACCCTAAGCCCAACCCTAAACCTCGATTCTACCAAGACAAACCTTAACCCTAATCCTAACCCTACTCCTACGCCTACCCCTAAATGCACTCTAAGCCATACCCTGATGAAAAGCAGACCACTAAAAATGTGCCTGATTCTAACCCTAACCCTAAGCCTAAGCCTAACCTTAAGCCTAACCCTCGATTCTACGAAAGCGAACGCTAAACCTAACTCTAACCCTAGCACTATCCTTAAATGCTATCGATTTTAACTCTGACCCTCAACCTAACCCTAACCCTCACGCTAACCCTAAATGCACTGATTTCTAAGCATAACTCTCACCCTAAATGTGCTCGATTCACACCCTAACACTAAATCGTCCATTTGAACACTAACCCAAAGCCTAAATACACTCGATTCTGATCCAAAATGTAATCCTGACCCTAAGCCTAAACCTAAACCTCGATTCTACCAACACAAACCTTAACCCTAATCCTAACCCTATCCCTTTCCCTAGCCCTAAAAGCACTTTAACCCTAATCCTCACCCTAACGCTAACACTAAAACTGTGCTTGATTCTAACCCTAATCCTCACCCTAAGCCTAACCCTAAGCCTAACCCTCGATTCTACGAAAGCGAACGCTAAACCTAACTCTAACCCTAGCACTATCCTTAAATGCTCTCGATTTTAACCCTGACCCTCAACCTAACCCTAACCCTCACGCTAACCCTAAATGCACTGAATTCTAAGCATAACTCTCACCCTAAATGTGCTCGATTCAAAGGCTAACACTAAATCGTCAATTTGAACACTAACCCAAAGCCTAAATACACTCGATTCTGATCCAAAATGCAATCCTGACCCTAAGCCTAAACCTAAACCTCGATTCTACCAACACAAACCTTAACCCTAATCCTAACCCTATCCCTTCCACTAGCCCTAAAAGCACTTTAACCCTAATCCTCACCCTAACGCTAACACTAAAACTGTGCTTGATTCTAACCCTAACCTTCACCCTAAGCCTAACCCTAAGCCTAACCCTCGATTCTACGAAAGCTAACCCTAAACGTAACTCTAACCCTAGCACTTTCCTTAATGCTCTCGATTCTAACCCTGACCCTAAACCTAACCCTAACCCTAACCCTAACCCTAAGTGCACTGAATTGTAATCATAACTCTATCCCTAAATGTGCCTGATTCTAACGCTATAACTAAATCATCAATTTCAACACTAACCCTCAGCCCAAATGCTCTGAATTATGACCCCAAATGCTCTCCTGACCCTAAGCCTAACCCAAAACCTCGATTATAACAACACAAACCCTAACCCTAATCCTAACTCAACTCCTCCCCTACCCCTAAATGCGCTCAAACCCTGACCCTAACCCCAACCCTAACGCTAAAAATGCTCCCGATTCTAACCTTAATCCTAACCCTAACCCTCACCCAAACACTGACCCTCGATTCTACGAAAGCTAACCCTATACCTAACTCTAACCCTAACACTATCCTTAAATGCACTCGATTCTAACCATCACCCTAAACATAAACCTAACCCTATCCCTAATCCTAACCCTAAATGCACTGGATTCTAACCACAACTCTAACCCTAATGTGCTCGATTATAACTCTAACACTAAATCGTCAATCTCAACACTAAGCCTAACCCTAAATGCACTCGACTCTAACCCAAAAGCCATTCCTGACCCTAAGCCCAAACCTAAACCTCGATTCTAGCAACACAAACCTTAACCCTAATCCTAACCCTACTCCTACGCCTACCCCTAAATGCACTCTAAGCCATACCCTGATGAAAAGCAGACCACTAAAAATGTGCCTGATTTTAACCCTAACCCTAACCCTAAGCCTAACCTTAAGCCTAACCCTCGATGCTACGAAAGCGAACGCTAAACCTAACTCTAACCCTAGCACTATCCTTAAATGCCCTCGATTTTAACCCTGACCCTCAACCTAACCCTAACCCTAACGCTAACCCTGAATGCACTGAATTCTAAGCATAACTCTCACCCTAAATGTGCTCGATTCAAAGCCTAACACTAAATCGTCAATTTGAACACTAACCCAAAGCCTAAATACACTCGATTCTGATTCAAAATGCAATTCTGACTCTAAGCCTAAACCTAAACCTCGATTCTACCAACTCAAACCTTAACCCTAATCCTAACCCTATCCCTTCCACTAGCCCTAAAAGCACTTTAACCCTAATCCTCACCCTAACGCTAACACTAAAACTGTGCTTGATTCTAACCCTAACCCTCACTCTAAGCCTAACCCTAAGCCTAACCCTCGATTCTACGAAAGCTAACCCTCAACGTAACTCTAACCCTAGCACTATCCTTAATGCTCTGGATTCTAACCCTGACCTTAAAACTAACCCTAACCCTAAACCTAACCCTAACTGCACTGAATTCTAATCATAACTCTATCCCTAAATGTGCCTGATTCTAACGCTATAACTAAATCATCAATTTCAACACTAACCCTAAGCCCAAATGCTCTGAATGATGGCCCCAAATGCTCTCCTGACCCTAAGCCTAACCCAAAACCTCGATTCTACCAACAGAAACCCTAACCCTAATCCTAACCCAACTCCTCCCCTACCCCTAAATGCACTCAAACCCTGACCCTAACCCCAACCCTAACGCTAAAAATGCTCCTGATTCTAAGCTTAATCCTAACCCTAACCCTCACCGGAACACTGACCCTCGATTCTACGAAAGCTAACCCTATACCTAACTCTAACCCTAACACTATCCTTAAATGCACTCGATTCTAACCCTCACCCTAAACATAAACCTAACCCTATCCCTAATCCTAACCTTGAATGCACTGGATTCTAACCATAACTCTAACCCTCATGTGCTCGATTATAACCCTAACATTAAATCGTCAATCTACACACTATCCCTAACCCTAAATGCACTCGACTCTAACCGAAAAGGCAATCCTGACCCTAAGCCCAACCCTAAACCTCGATTCTACCAACACAAACCTTAACCCTAATCCTAACCCTACTCCTACGCCTACCCCTAAATGCAATCTAAGCCATACCCTGATGAAAAGCAGACCACTAAAAATGTGCCTGATTCTAACCCTAACCCTAAGCCTAAGCCTAACCTTAAGCCTAACCCTCGATGCTACGAAAGCGAACGCTAAACCTAACTCTAACCCTAGCACTATCCTTAAATGCTCTCGATTTTAACCCTGACGCTCACCCTAACCCTAACCCTAACGCTAACCCTAAATGCACTGAATTCTAAGCATAACTCTCACCCTAAATGTGCCCGATTCAAACCCTAACACTAAATCGTCAATTTGAACACTAACCCAAAGCCTAAATACACTCGATTCTGATCCCAAATGCAATCCTGACCCTAAGCCTAAATCTAAACCTCGATTCTACCAACACAAACCTTAACCCTAATCCTAACCCTATCCCTTCCCCTAGCCCTAAAAGCACTTTAACCCTAATCCTCACCCTAACGCTAACACTAAAACTGTGCTTGATTCTAACCCTAACCCTCAACCTAAGCCTAACTCTAAGCCTAACCCTCGATTCTACGAAAGCTAACCTTAAACCTAACTCTAACCCTAGCACTATCCTTAATGCTCTCGATTCTAACTCTGACCCTAAACCTAACGCTAACCCTAACCCTAACCCTAACCCTAAATGCACTGAATTCTAATCATAACTCTATCCCTAAATGTGCCTGATTCTAACGCTATAACTAAATCATCAATTTCAACACTAACCCTAAGCCCAAATGCTCTGAATTATGACCCCAAATGCTCTCCTGACCCTAAGCCTAACCCAAAACCTCGATTCTACCAACACAAACCCTAACCCTAATCCTAACCCAACTCCTCCCCTACCCCTAAATGCACTCAAATCCTGACCCTAACCCCAACCCTAACGCTAAAAATGCTCCTGATTCTAACCCTAATCCTAACCCTAACCCTCACCCGAACACTGACCCTCGATTCTACGAAAGCTAACCCTATACCTAACTCTAACCCTAACACTATCCTTAAATGCACTCGATTCTAACCCTCACCCTAAACACAAACCTAACCCTATCCCTAATCCTAACCCTAAATGCACTGGATTCTAACCATAACTCTAACCCTAATGTGCTCGATTATAACCTTAACACTAAATCGTCAATCTCAACACTAAGCCTAACCCTAAATGCACTCGACTCTAACCCAAAAGGCAATCCTGACCCTAAGCCTAACCCTAAACCTCGATTCTACCAACACAAACCCTAACCCTAACCCTACGCTTAAATATAGTTGATTCTAGCCATAACTCTAACCCTAATGTGCTCGATTCTAAGTCTAACACTAAATCATCAATCTCAACACTAACCCTAACTCTAAATGCACTCAGTTGTAATCCAAAAGGCAATCCTCACCCTAAGCCTAACCCTAAACTTCGATTCTACCAAGACAAACCCTAACCCTAATCCTAACCCTACCCCTACCCCTACCCCTAAATGCACTCTAACCCTACCCCTACCCCTTACACTAACCCTAACCCTCACGAATTCTAACCAAAACTCTAACCCTAAATGTGCTCGATTCTAACCCAAACACTAAATCGTCAGTTTCAACACTTTCCCTAACCCTAAATGCACTCGACTCTAACCCAAAAGCCATTCCTGACCCTAAGCCCAACCATAAACCTCGATTCTACCAACACAAACCTTAACCCTAATCCTAACCCTACTCCTACGCCTACCCCTAAATGCACTTTAAGCCATACCTTGATGAAAAGCAGACCACTAAAAATGTGCCTGATTCTAACCGTAACCCTAACCCTAAGCCTAACCCTAAGCCTAACCCTCGATTCTAAGAATGCTAACCCTAAACCTAACTCAAACCCTAGCACTATCCTTAATGCTCTCGATTCTAACCCTGACCCTAAACCTAACCCTAACCCTAACCCTAAACCTAAATGCACTGAATTCTAATCATAACTCTATCCCTAAATGTGCCTGATTCTAACGCTATAACTAAATCATCAATTTCAACACTAACCCTCAGCCCAAATGCTCTGAATTATGACCCCAAATGCTCTCCTGACCCTAAGCCTAACCCGAAACCTCGATTCTACCAACACAAACCCTCACCCTAATCCTAACCCAACTCCTCCCCTAGCCCTAAATGCACTCAAACCCTGACCCTAACCCCAACCCTAACGCTAAAAATGCTCCTGATTCTAACCTTAATCCTAACCCTAACCCTTACCCGAACACTGACCCTCGATTCTACGAAAGCTAACCCTATACCTAACTCTAACCCTAACACTATCCTTAAATGCACTCGATTCTAACCCTCACCCTAAACATAAACCTAACCCTATCCCTAATCCTCACCCTAAATGCACTGGATTCTAACCATAACTCTAACCCTAATGTGCTCGATTATAACCCTAACACTAAATCGTCAATCTCAACACTAAGCCTAACCCTAAATGCACTCGACTCTAACCCAAAAGCCATTCCTGACCCTAAGCCCAAACCTAAACCTCGATTCTAGCAACACAAACCTTAACCCTAATCCTAACCCTACTCCTACGCCTACCCCTAAATGCACTCTAAGCCATACCCTGATGAAAAGCAGTCCACTAAAAATGTGCCTGATTTTAACCCTAACCCTAACCCTAAGCCTAACCTTAAGCCTAACCCTCGATGCTACGAAAGCGAACGCTAAACCTAACTCTAACCCTAGCACTATCCTTAAATGCCCTCGATTTTAACCCTGACCCTCAACCTAACCCTAACCCTAACGCTAACCCTGAATGCACTGAATTCTAAGCATAACTCTCACCCTAAATGTGCTCGATTCAAAGCCTAACACTAAATCGTCAATTTGAACACTAACCCAAAGCCTAAATACACTCGATTCTGATTCAAAATGCAATTCTGACCCTAAGCCTAAACCTAAACCTCGATTCTACCAACTCAAACCTTAACCCTAATCCTAACCCTATCCCTTCCACTAGCCCTAAAAGCACTTTAACCCTAATCCTCACCCTAACGCTAACACTAAAACTGTGCTTGATTCTAACCCTAACCCTCACTCTAAGCCTAACCCTAAGCCTAACCCTCGATTCTACGAAAGCTAACCCTCAACGTAACTCTAACCCTAGCACTATCCTTAATGCTCTGGATTCTAACCCTGACCTTAAAACTAACCCTAACCCTAAACCTAACCCTAACTGCACTGAATTCTAATCATAACTCTATCCCTAAATGTGCCTGATTCTAACGCTATAACTAAATCATCAATTTCAACACTAACCCTAAGCCCAAATGCTCTGAATGATGGCCCCAAATGCTCTCCTGACCCTAAGCCTAACCCAAAACCTCGATTCTACCAACAGAAACCCTAACCCTAATCCTAACCCAACTCCTCCCCTACCCCTAAATGCACTCAAACCCTGACCCTAACCCCAACCCTAACGCTAAAAATGCTCCTGATTCTAAGCTTAATCCTAACCCTAACCCTCACCGGAACACTGACCCTCGATTCTACGAAAGCTAACCCTATACCTAACTCTAACCCTAACACTATCCTTAAATGCACTCGATTCTAACCCTCACCCTAAACATAAACCTAACCCTATCCCTAATCCTAACCTTGAATGCACTGGATTCTAACCATAACTCTAACCCTCATGTGCTCGATTATAACCCTAACATTAAATCGTCAATCTACACACTATCCCTAACCCTAAATGCACTCGACTCTAACCGAAAAGGCAATCCTGACCCTAAGCCCAACCCTAAACCTCGATTCTACCAAGACAAACCTTAACCCTAATCCTAACCCTACTCCTACGCCTACCCCTAAATGCACTCTAAGCCATACCCTGATGAAAAGCAGACCACTAAAAATGTGCCTGATTCTAACCCTAACCCTAAGCCTAAGCCTAACCTTAAGCCTAACCCTCGATTCTACGAAAGCGAACGCTAAACCTAACTCTAACCCTAACACTATCCTTAAATGCTATCGATTTTAACTCTGACCCTCAACCTAACCCTAACCCTCACGCTAACCCTAAATGCACTGATTTCTAAGCATAACTCTCACCCTAAATGTGCTCGATTCACACCCTAACACTAAATCGTCCATTTGAACACTAACCCAAAGCCTAAATACACTCGATTCTGATCCAAAATGCAATCCTGACCCTAAGCCTAAACCTAAACCTCGATTCTACCAACACAAACCTTAACCCTAATCCTAACCCTATCCCTTTCCCTAGCCCTAAAAGCACTTTAACCCTAATCCTCACCCTAACGCTAACACTAAAACTGTGCTTGATTCTAACCCTAATCCTCACCCTAAGCCTAACCCTAAGCCTAACCCTCGATTCTACGAAAGCGAACGCTAAACCTAACTCTAACCCTAGCACTATCCTTAAATGCTCTCGATTTTAACCCTGACCCTCAACCTAACCCTAACCCTCACGCTAACCCTAAATGCACTGAATTCTAAGCATAACTCTCACCCTAAATGTGCTCGATTCAAAGGCTAACACTAAATCGTCAATTTGAACACTAACCCAAAGCCTAAATACACTCGATTCTGATCCAAAATGCAATCCTGACCCTAAGCCTAAACCTAAACCTCGATTCTACCAACACAAACCTTAACCCTAATCCTAACCCTATCCCTTCCACTAGCCCTAAAAGCACTTTAACCCTAATCCTCACCCTAACGCTAACACTAAAACTGTGCTTGATTCTAACCCTAACCTTCACCCTAAGCCTAACCCTAAGCCTAACCCTCGATTCTACGAAAGCTAACCCTAAACGTAACTCTAACCCTAGCACTTTCCTTAATGCTCTCGATTCTAACCCTGACCCTAAACCTAACCCTAACCCTAACCCTAACCCTAAGTGCACTGAATTGTAATCATAACTCTATCCCTAAATGTGCCTGATTCTAACGCTATAACTAAATCATCAATTTCAACACTAACCCTCAGCCCAAATGCTCTGAATTATGACCCCAAATGCTCTCCTGACCCTAAGCCTAACCCAAAACCTCGATTATAACAACACAAACCCTAACCCTAATCCTAACTCAACTCCTCCCCTACCCCTAAATGCACTCAAACCCTGACCCTAACCCCAACCCTAACGCTAAAAATGCTCCTGATTCTAACCTTAATCCTAACCCTAACCCTCACCCAAACACTGACCCTCGATTCTACGAAAGCTAACCCTATACCTAACTCTAACCCTAACACTATCCTTAAATGCACTCGATTCTAACCCTCACCCTAAACATTAACCTAACCCTATCCCTAATCCTAACCTTGAATGCACTGGATTCTAACCATAACTCTAACCCTCATGTGCTCGATTATAACCCTAACATTAAATCGTCAATCTACACACTATCCCTAACCCTAAATGCACTCGACTCTAACCGAAAAGGCAATCCTGACCCTAAGCCCAACCCTAAACCTAGATTCTACCAACACAAACCTTAACCCTAATCCTAACCCTACTCCTACGCCTACCCCTAAATGCAATCTAAGCCATACCCTGATGAAAAGCAGACCACTAAAAATGTCCCTGATTCTAACCCTAACACTAACTCTAAGCCTAACCTTAAGCCTAACCCTCGATGCTACGAAAGCGAACGCTAAACCTAACTCTAACCCTAGCACTATCCTTAAATGCTCTCGATTTTAACCCTGACGCTCACCCTAACCCTAACCCTAACGCTAACCCTAAATGCACTGAATTCTAAGCATAACTCTCACCCTAAATGTGCCCGATTCAAACCCTAACACTAAATCGTCAATTTGAACACTAACCCAAAGCCTAAATACACTCGATTCTGATCCCAAATGCAATCCTGACCCTAAGCCTAAATCTAAACCTCGATTCTACCAACACAAACCTTAACCCTAATCCTAACCCTATCCCTTCCCCTAGCCCTAAAAGCACTTTAACCCTAATCCTCACCCTAACGCTAACACTAAAACTGTGCTTGATTCTAACCCTAACCCTCAACCTAAGCCTAACTCTAAGCCTAACCCTCGATTCTACGAAAGCTAACCTTAAACCTAACTCTAACCCTAGCACTATCCTTAATGCTCTCGATTCTAACTCTGACCCTAAACCTAACGCTAACCCTAACCCTAACCCTAACCCTAAATGCACTGAATTCTAATCATAACTCTATCCCTAAATGTGCCTGATTCTAACGCTATAACTAAATCATCAATTTCAACACTAACCCTAAGCCCAAATGCTCTGAATTATGAACCCAAATGCTCTCCTGACCCTAAGCCTAACCCAAAACCTCGATTCTACCAACACAAACCCTAACCCTAATCCTAACCCAACTCCTCCCCTACCCCTAAATGCACTCAAATCCTGACCCTAACCCCAACCCTAACGCTAAAAATGCTCCTGATTCTAACCCTAATCCTAACCCTAACCCTCACCCGAACACTGACCCTCGATTCTACGAAAGCTAACCCTATACCTAACTCTAACCCTAACACTATCCTTAAATGCACTCGATTCTAACCCTCACCCTAAACACAAACCTAACCCTATCCCTAATCCTAACCCTAAATGCACTGGATTCTAACCATAACTCTAACCCTAATGTGCTCGATTATAACCTTAACACTAAATCGTCAATCTCAACACTAAGCCTAACCCTAAATGCACTCGACTCTAACCCAAAAGGCAATCCTGACCCTAAGCCTAACCCTAAACCTCGATTCTACCAACACAAACCCTAACCCTAACCCTACGCTTAAATATAGTTGATTCTAGCCATAACTCTAACCCTAATGTGCTCGATTCTAAGTCTAACACTAAATCATCAATCTCAACACTAACCCTAACTCTAAATGCACTCAGTTGTAATCCAAAAGGCAATCCTCACCCTAAGCCTAACCCTAAACTTCGATTCTACCAAGACAAACCCTAACCCTAATCCTAACCCTACCCCTACCCCTACCCCTAAATGCACTCTAACCCTACCCCTACCCCTTACACTAACCCTAACCCTCACGAATTCTAACCAAAACTCTAACCCTAAATGTGCTCGATTCTAACCCAAACACTAAATCGTCAGTTTCAACACTTTCCCTAACCCTAAATGCACTCGACTCTAACCCAAAAGCCATTCCTGATCCTAAGCCCAACCATAAACCTCGATTCTACCAACACAAACCTTAACCCTAATCCTAACCCTACTCCTACGCCTACCCCTAAATACACTTTAAGCCATACCCTGATGAAAAGCAGACCACTAAAAATGTGCCTGATTCTAACCGTAACCCTAACCCTAAGCCTAACCCTAAGCCTAACCCTCGATTCTACGAATGCTAACCCTAAACCTAACTCAAACCCTAGCACTATCCTTAATGCTCTCGATTCTAACCCTGACCCTAAACCTAACCCTAACCCTAACCCTAAACCTAAATGCACTGAATTCTAATCATAACTCTATCCCTAAATGTGCCTGATTCTAACGCTATAACTAAATCATCAATTTCAACACTAACCCTCAGCCCAAATGCTCTGAATTATGACCCCAAATGCTCTCCTGACCCTAAGCCTAACCGAAAACCTCGATTCTACCAACACAAACCCTAACCCTAATCCTACCCCAACTCCTCCCCTACCCCTAAATGCACTCAAACCCTGACCCTAACCCCAACCCTAACGCTAAAAATGCTCCTGATGCTAACCCCAATCCTAACCCTAAACCTCACCCGAACACGGACCCTCGATTCTACGAAAGCTAACCCTATACCTAACTCTAACCCTAACACTATCCTTAAATGCACTCGATTCTAACCCTCACCCTAAACATAAACCTAACCCTATCCCTAATCCTAACCCTAAATGCACTGGATTCTAACCATAACTCTAACCCTAATGTGCTCGATTATAACCCTAAAATAAATCGTCAATCTCAACACTAAGCCTAACCCTAAATGCACTCGACTCTAACCTAAAAGGCAATCCTGACCCTAAGCCTAAACCTAAACCTCGATTCTAGCAACACAAACCCTAACCCTAACGCTAAGCTTAAATATAGTGGATTCAAACCATAACTCTAACCCTAATGTGCTCGATTCTAAGTCTAACACTAAATCGTCAATCTCAACACTAACCGTAACTCTAAATGCACTCAGTTGTAACACAAAAGGCAATCCTCACCCTACGCCTAACCCTAAACTTCGATTCTACCAACACAAACCCTAAACCTAATCCTAACCCTACCCCTACGCCTACCCCTAAATGCACTCTAAGCCATACCCTGATGAAAAGCAGACCACTAAAAATGTGCCTGATTCTAACCCTAACCCTAACCCTAAGCCTATCCTTAAGCCTAACCCTCGATTCTACGAAAGCGAACGCTAAATCTAACACTAACCCTCGCACTATCCTTAAATGCTCTCGATTTTAACCCTGACCCTCAACCTAACCCTAACCCTAACGCTAACCCTAAATGCACTGAATTCTAAGCATAACTCTCACCCTTAATGTGCTCGATTCAAACCCTAACACTAAATCGTCAATTTGAACACTAACCCAAAGCCTAAATACACTCGATTCTGATCCAAAATGCAATCCTGACCCTAAGTCTAAACCTAAACCTCGATTCTACCAACACAAACCTTAACCCTAATCCTAACCCTATCCCTTCCCCTAGCCCTAAAAGCACTTTAACCCTAATCCTCACCCTAACGCTAACACTAAAACTGTGCTTGATTCTAACCCTAACCCTCACCCTAAGCCTAACCCTAAGCCTAACCCTCGATTCTATGAAAGCTAACCCTAAACCTAACTCTAACCCTAGCACTATCCTTAATGCTCTCGATTCTAACCCTGACCCTAAACCTAACCCTAACCCTAAACCAAACCCTAAATGCACTGAATTCTAATCATAACTCTATGCCTAAATGTGCCTGATTCTAACGCTATAACTAAATCATCAAATTCAACACTAACACTAAGCCCAAATGCTCTGAATTATGACCCCAAATGCTCTCCTGACCATAAGCCTAACCCAAAACCTCGATTCTACCCACACAAACCCCAACCCTAATCCTAACCCAACTCCTCCCCTACCCCTAAATGCACTCAAACCCTGACCCTAACCCCAACCCTAACGCTAAAAATGCTCCTGATTCTAACCCTAATCTTAACCCTAACCCTCACCCGAACACTGACCCTCGATTCTACGAAAGCTAACCCTATACCTAACTCTAACCCTAACACTATCCTTAAATGCACTCGATTTTAACCCTCACCCTAAACATAAACCTAACCCTATCCCTAATCCTAACCCTAAATGCACTGGATTCTAACCATAACTCTAACCCTAATGTGCTCGATTATAACCCTAACATTAAATCGTCAATCTAAACACTATCCCTAACCCTAAATGCACTCGACTCTAACCGAAAAGGCAATCCTGACCCTAAGCCCAACCCTAAACCTCGATTCTACCAAGAAAAACCTTAACCCTAATCCTATCCCTACTCCTACGCCTACCCCTAAATGCACTCTAAGCCATACCCTGATGAAAAGCAGTCCACTAAAAATGTGCCTGATTTTAACCCTAACCGTAACCCTAAGCCTAACCTTAAGCCTAACCCTCGATTCTACGAAAGCGAACGCTAAACCTAACTCTAACCCGAGCACTATCCTTAAATGCCCTCGATTTTAACCCTGACCCTCAACCTAACACTAACCCTAACGCTAACCCTAAATGCACTGAATTCTAAGCATAACTCTCACCCTAAATGTGCTCTATTCAAACCCTGACACTAAATCGTCAATTTGAACACTAACCCAAAGCCTAAATGCACTCGATTCTGATCCAAAATGCAATCCTGACCCTAAGCCTAAACCTAAACCTCGATTCTACCAACACAAACCTTAACCCTAATCCTAACCCTATCCCTTCCCCTAGCCCTAAAAGCACTTTAACCCTAATAGTCACCCTAACGCTAACACTAAAACTCTGCTTGATTCTAACCCTAATCCTCATCCTAAGCCTAACCCTAAGCCTATCCCTCGATTCTACGAAAGCTAACCCTAAACGTAACTCTAACCCTAGCACTATCCTTAATGCTCTCGATTCTAACCCTGACCCTAAACCTAACCCTAACCCTAACCCTAACCCTAACCCTAAATGCACTGAATTCAAATCATAACTCTATCCCTAAATGTGCCTGATTCTAACGCTATAACTAAATCATCAATTTCAACACTAACCCTAAGGCCAAATGCTTTGAATTATGACACCAAATGCTCTCCTGACCCTAAGCCTAACCCAAAACCTCGATTCTACCAACACAATCCCTAACCCTAAACCTAACCCAACTCCTCCCCTAGCCCTAAATGCACTCAAACCCTTACCCTAAACCCAACCCTAACGCTAAAAATGCTCCTGATTCTAACCTTAATCCTAACCCTAACCCTCACCCAAACACTGTCCCTCGATTCTACGAAAGCTAACCCTATACCTAACTCTAACCCTAACACTATCCTTAAATGCACTCGATTCTAACCCTCACCCTAAACATAAACCTAACCCTATCCCTAATCCTAACCCTAAATGCACTGGATTCTAACCATAACTCTAACCCTAATGTGCTCGATTATAACCCTAACACTAAATCGTCAATCTCAACACTAAGCCTAACCCTAAATGCACTCGACTCTAACCCAAAAGGCAATCCTGACCCTAAGCCTAACCCTAAACCTCGATTCTACCAACACAAACCCTAACCCTAAACCTAAGCTTAAATATAGTGCATTCTAATCATAATTCTAACCCTAATGTTCTCGATTCTAAGTCTAACACTAAATCGTCAATGTCAACACCAACCCTAACTCTAAATGCACTCACTTTTAACCCAAAAGGCAATCCTCACCCTACGCCTAACCCTAAACCTCGATTCTACCAATACATACCCTAACCCTAATACTAACCCTACCCCTACGCCTACCCCTGAATGCACTCTAAGCCATACCCTGATGGAAAGCAGACCACTTAAAATGTGCCTGATTCTAATCCTAACCCTAACCCTAAGCCTAACCTTAAGCCTAACCTTCGATTCTACGAAAGCGAACGCTAAACCTAACTCTAACCCTAGTACTATCCTTAAATGCTCTCGATTTTAACCCTGACCCTCAACCTAACCCTAACCCTAACGCTAACCCTAAATGCACTGAATTCTAAGCATAACTCTCACCTTAAATGTGCTCGATTCAAACCCTAACACTAAATCGTCAATTTGAACACTAACCCAAAGCGTAAATACATTCGATTCTGATCCAAAATGCAACCCTGACCCTAAGCCTAAACCTAAACCTCGATTCTACCAACACAAACCTTAACCCTAATCCTAACCCTATCTCTTCCCCTAGCCCTAAAAGCACTTTAACCCTAATCCTCACCCTAACGCTAACACTAAAACTGTGCTTGATTCTAACCCTAACCCTCACCCTAAGCCTAACCCTAAGCCTAACCCTCGATTCTACGAAAGCTAACCCTCAACCTAACTCTAACCCTAACACGATCCTTCATGCTCTCGATTCTAACCCTGACCCTAAACCTAACCCTAACCCTAACCCTAACCCTAAATGCACTGAATTCTAATCATAACTCTATCCCTAAATGTGCCTGATTCTAACGCTCTAACTAAATCATCAATTTCAACACTAACCCTAAGGCAAAATGCTCTGAATTATGACACCAAATGCTCTCCTGACCCTAAGCCTAACCCAAAACCTCGATTCTACCAACACAATCCCTAACCCTAATCCTAACCCAACTCCTCCCCTAGCCCTAAATGCACTCAAACCCTGACCCTAACCCCAACCCTAACGCTAAAAATGCTCCTGATTCTAACCTTAATCCTAACCCTAACCCTCACCCAAACACTGACCCTCGATTCTACGAAAGCTAACCCTATACCTAACTCTAACCCTAACACTATCCTTATATGCACTCGATTTCAACCCTCACCCTAAACATAAACCTAACCCTATCCCTAATCCTAACCCTAAATGCACTGGATTCTAACCATAACTCTAACCCTAATGTGCTCGATTATAACCCTAACACTAAATCGTCAATCTCAACACTAAGCCTAACCCTAAATGCACTCGACTCTAACCCAAAAGGAAATCCTGACCCTAAGCCTAACCCTAAACCTCGATTCTACCAACACAAACCCTAACCCTAAACCTAAGCTTAAATATAGTGCATTCTAATCATAATTCTAACCCTAATGTTCTCGATTCTAAGTCTAACAGTAAATCGTCAATGTCAACACTAACCCTAACTCTAAATGCACTCAGTTTTAACCCAAAAGGCAATCCTCACCCTACGCCTAACCCTAAACCTCGATTCTACCAATACATACCCTAACCCTAATACTAACCCTACCCCTACTCCTACCCCTGAATGCACTCTAAGCCATACCCTGATGGAAAGCAGACCACTAAAAATGTGCCTGATTCTAATCCTAACCCTAACCCTAAGCCTAACCTTAAGCCTAACCTTCGATTCTACGAAAGCGAACGCTAAACCTAACTCTAACCCTAGCACTATCCTTAAATGCTCTCGATTTTAACCCTGACCCTCAACCTAACACTAACCCTAACGCTAACCCTAAATGCATTGAATTCTAAGCATAACTCTCACCCTAAATGTGCTCGATTCAAACCCTAACACTAAATCGTCCATTTGAACACTAACCCAAAGCCTAAATACACTCGATTCTGATCGAAAATGCAATCCTGACCCTAAGCCTAAACCTAAACCTCGATTCTACCAACACAAACCTTAACCCTAATCCTAACCCTATCCCTTCCCCTACCCCTAAAAGCACTTTAACCTTAATCCTCACTCTAACGCTAACACTAAAACTGTGCTTGATTCTAACCCTAACCCTCACCCTAAGCCTAACCCTAAGCCTAACCCTCGATTCTACGAAAGCTAACCCTCAATCTAACTCTAACCCTAACACTATCCTTAATGCTCTCGATTCTAACCCTGACCCTAAACCTAACCCTAACCCTAACCCTAACCCTAAATGCACTGAATTCAAATCATAACTCTATCCCTAAATGTGCCTGATTCTAACGCTATAACTAAATCATCAATTTCAACACTAACCCTAAGGCCAAATGCTCTGAATTATGACACCAAATGCTCTCCTGACCCTAAGCCCAAACCTAAACCTCGATTCTACCAACACAAACCTTAACCCTAATCCTAACCCTATCCCTTCCCCTAGCCCTAAAAGCACTTTAACCCTAATCCTCAAGGTATCGCTAACACTAAAACTGTGCTTGATTCTACCCCTAACCCTCACCCTAAGCCTAACCCCAAGCCTAACCCTCGATACTACGAATGCTAACCCTCAACCTAACTCTAACCCTAGCACTATCCTTAATGCTCTCGATTTGTAACCCTGACCCTAAACCTAACCCTAACCCTAACCCTAACCCTAACACTAAATGCACTGAATTCTAATCATAACTCTATCCCTAAATGTGCCTGATTCTAACGCTATAACTAAATCATCAATTTCAACACTAACCCTAAGCCCAAATGTTCTGAATTATGACCCCAAATGCTCTCCTGACCCTAAGCCTAACCCAAAACCTCGATTCTACCAACACAATCCCTAACCCTAAACCTAACCCAACTCCTCCCCTAGCCCTAAATGCACTCAAACCCTGACCCTAACCCCAACCCTAACGCTAAAAATGCTCCTGATTCTAACCCTAATCTTAACCCTAACCCTCACCCGAACACTGACCCTCGATTCTACGAAAGCTAACCCTATACCTAACTCTAACCCTAACACTATCCTTATATGCACTCGATTCCAACCCTCACCCTAAACATAAACCTAACCCTATCCCTAATCCTAACCCTAAATGCATTGGATTCTAACCATAACTCTAACCCTAATGTGCTCGATTATAACCCTAACACTAAATCGTCAATCTCAACACTAAGCCTAACCCTAAATGCACTCGACTCTAACCCAAAAGGCAATCCTGACCCTAAGCCTAACCCTAAACCTCGATTCTACCAACACAAACCCTAACCCTAAACCTAAGCTTAAATATAGTGCATTCGAATCATAATTCTAACCCTAATGTTCTCGATTCTAAGTCTAACACTAAATCGTCAATGTCAACACCAACCCTAACTCTAAATGCACTCACTTTTAACCCAAAAGGCAATCCTCACCCTACGCCTAACCCTAAACCTCGATTCTACCAATACATACCCTAACCCTAATACTAACCCTACCCCTACGCCTACCCCTGAATGCACTCTAAGCCATACCCTGATGGAAAGCAGACCACTTAAAATGTGCCTGATTCTAATCCTAACCCTAACCCTAAGCCTAACCTTAAGCCTAACCTTCGATTCTACGAAAGCCAACGCTAAACCTAACTCTAACCCTAGTACTATCCTTAAATGCTCTCGATTTTAACCCTGACCCTCAACCTAACCCTAACCCTAACGCTAACCCTAAATGCACTGAATTCTAAGCATAACTCTCACCTTAAATGTGCTCGATTCAAACCCTAACACTAAATCGTCAATTTGAACACTAACCCAAAGCGTAAATACATTCGATTCTGATCCAAAATGCAACCCTGACCCTAAGCCTAAACCTAAACCTCGATTCTACCAACACAAACCTTAACCCTAATCCTAACCCTATCTCTTCCCCTAGCCCTAAAAGCACTTTAACCCTAATCCTCACCCTAACGCTAAAACTAAAACTGTGCTTGATTCTAACCCTAACCCTCACCCTAAGCCTAACCCTAAGCCTAACCCTCGATTCTACGAAAGCTAACCCTCAACCTAACTCTAACCCTAACACGATCCTTCATGCTCTCGATTCTAACCCTGACCCTAAACCTAACCCTAACCCTAACCCTAACCCTAAATGCACTGAATTCTAATCATAACTCTATCCCTAAATGTGCCTGATTCTAACGCTCTAACTAAATCATCAATTTCAACACTAACCCTAAGGCAAAATGCTCTGAATTATGACACCAAATGCTCTCCTGACCCTAAGCCTAACCCAAAACCTCGATTCTACCAACACAATCCCTAACCCTAATCCTAACCCAACTCCTCCCATAGCCCTAAATGCACTCAAACCCTGACCCTAACCCCAACCCTAACGCTAAAAATGCTCCTGATTCTAACCTTAATCCTAACCCTAACCCTCACCCAAACACTGACCCTCGATTCTACGAAAGCTAACCCTATACCTAACTCTAACCCTAACACTATCCTTATATGCACTCGATTTCAACCCTCACCCTAAACATAAACCTAACCCTATCCCTAATCCTAACCCTAAATGCACTGGATTCTAACCATAACTCTAACCCTAATGTGCTCGATTATAACCCTAACACTAAATCGTCAATCTCAACACTAAGCCTAACCCTAAATGCACTCGACTCTAACCCAAAAGGAAATCCTGACCCTAAGCCTAACCCTAAACCTCGATTCTACCAACACAAACCCTAACCCTAAACCTAAGCTTAAATATAGTGCATTCTAATCATAATTCTAACCCTAATGTTCTCGATTCTAAGTCTAACAGTAAATCGTCAATGTCAACACTAACCCTAACTCTAAATGCACTCAGTTTTAACCCAAAAGGCAATCCTCACCCTACGCCTAACCCTAAACCTCGATTCTACCAATACATACCCTAACCCTAATACTAACCCTACCCCTACTCCTACCCCTGAATGCACTCTAAGCCATACCCTGATGGAAAGCAGACCACTAAAAATGTGCCTGATTCTAATCCTAACCCTAACCCTAAGCCTAACCTTAAGCCTAACCTTCGATTCTACGAAAGCGAACGCTAAACCTAACTCTAACCCTAGCACTATCCTTAAATGCTCTCGATTTTAACCCTGACCCTCAACCTAACACTAACCCTAACGCTAACCCTAAATGCATTGAATTCTAAGCATAACTCTCACCCTAAATGTGCTCGATTCAAACCCTAACACTAAATCGTCCATTTGAACACTAACCCAAAGCCTAAATACACTCGATTCTGATCGAAAATGCAATCCTGACCCTAAGCCTAAACCTAAACCTCGATTCTACCAACACAAACCTTAACCCTAATCCTAACCCTATCCCTTCCCCTACCCCTAAAAGCACTTTAACCTTAATCCTCACTCTAACGCTAACACTAAAACTGTGCTTGATTCTAACCCTAACCCTCACCCTAAGCCTAACCCTAAGCCTAACCCTCGATTCTACGAAAGCTAACCCTCAATCTAACTCTAACCCTAACACTATCCTTCATGCTCTCGATTCTAACCCTGACCCTAAACCTAACCCTAACCCTAACCCTAACCCTAAATGCACTGAATTCAAATCATAACTCTATCCCTAAATGTGCCTGATTCTAACGCTATAACTAAATCATCAATTTCAACACTAACCCTAAGGCCAAATGCTCTGAATTATGACACCAAATGCTCTCCTGACCCTAAGCCCAAACCTAAACCTCGATTCTACCAACACAAACCTTAACCCTAATCCTAACCCTATCCCTTCCCCTAGCCCTAAAAGCACTTTAACCCTAATCCTCAAGGTATCGTTAACACTAAAACTGTGCTTGATTCTACCCCTAACCCTCACCCTAAGCCTAACCCCAAGCCTAACCCTCGATACTACGAATGCTAACCCTCAACCTAACTCTAACCCTAGCACTATCCTTAATGCTCTCGATTTGTAACCCTGACCCTAAACCTAACCCTAACCCTAACCCTAACCCTAACACTAAATGCACTGAATTCTAATCATAACTCTATCCCTAAATGTGCCTGATTCTAACGCTATAACTAAATCATCAATTTCAACACTAACCCTAAGCCCAAATGTTCTGAATTATGACCCCAAATGCTCTCCTGACCCTAAGCCTAACCCAAAACCTCGATTCTACCAACACAAACCCGAACCCTAATCCTAACCCAACTCCTCCCCTACCCCTAAATGCACTCAAACCCTGACCCTAACCCCAACCCTAACGCTAAAAATGCTCCTGATTCTAACCCTAATCCTAACCCTAACCCTCACCCGAACACTGACCCTCGATTCTACGAAAGCTAACCCTATACCTAACTCTAACACTAACACTATCCTTAAATGCACTCGATTCTAACCCTCACCCTAAACATAAACCTAACCCTATCCCTAATCCTAACCCTAAATGCACTGGATTCTAACCATAACTCTAACCCTAATGTGCTCGATTATAACCCTAAAATAAATCGTCCATCTCAACACTAAGCCTAACCCTAACTGCACTCGACTCTAACCCAAAAGGCAATCCTGACCCTAAGCCTAACCCTAAACCTCGATTCTACCAACACAAACCCTAACCCTAACCCTAAGCTTAAATATAGTGGATTCTAATCATAACTCTAACCCTAATGTGCTCGATTCTAAGTCTAACACTAAATCGTCAATCTCAACACTAACCCTAACTCTAAATGCACTCAGTTGTAACCCAAAAGGCAATCCTCACCCTACTCCTAACCCTAAACCTCGATTCTACCAACACAAACCTTAACCCCAATCCTAACCCTACTCCTACGTCTACCACTAAATGCACTCTAAGCCATAACCGGATGCAAAGCAGACCACTAAAAATGTGCCTGATTCTAACCCTAACTCTAACCCTAAGCCTATACTTAAGCCTAACCCTCGATTCTACGAAAGCGAACGCTAAACCTAACTCTAACCCTAGCACTATCCTTAAATGCTCTCGATTTTATCCCTGACCCTCAACCTAACCCTAACCCTAACGCTAACCCTAAATGCACTGAATTCTAAGAATAACTGTCACCGTCAATGTGCTCGATTCAAACCCTAACACTAAATCGTCAATTTGAACACTAACCCACAGCCTAAATATACTCGATTCTAATCCAAAATGCAATCCTGACCCTAAGCCTAAACCTAAACCTCGATTCTACCAACACAATCCTTAACCCTAATCCTAACCCTCCCTTCCCCTAGCCCTAAAAGCACTTTAAGCCTAATGCTCACCCTAACGCTAACACTAAAACTGTGCTTGATTCTAACCCTAACCCTCACCCTAAGCCTAACCCTAAGCCTAACCCTCGATTCTACGAAAGCTAAGCCTAAACTTAACTCTAACCCTAGCACTATCCTTAATGCTCTAGATTCTACCCTTGACCCTAAACCTAACACTAACGCTAAATGCACTGAATTCTAACCATAACTCTATCCCTAAATGTGCCTGATTCTAACGCTATAACTAAATCATCAATTTCAACCCTAACCCTAAGCCCAAATGCTCTGAATTATGACCCCAAATGCTCTCCTGACCCTAAGCCTAACCCAAAACCTCCATTGTACCAACACAAACCCTAACCCTAATCCTAACCCAACTGCTCCCCTACCGCTAAATGCACTCAAACCCTGACCCTAACCCCAACCCTAACGCTAAAAATGCTCCCGATTCTAACCCTAAACCTAACCCTAACCCTCACCCGAACACTGACCCTCAATTCTACGAAAGCTAACCCTATACCTAACTCTACCCCTAACACTATCCTTAAATGCACTCGATTCTAACCCTCACCCTAAACATAAACCTAACCCTATCCCTAATCCTAACCCTAAATGCACTGGATTCTAACCATAACTCTAACCCTAATGTGCTCGATTATAACCCTAAAATAAATCGTCCATCTCAACACTAAGCCTAACCCTAACTGCACTCGACTCTAACCCAAAAGGCAATCCTGACCCTAAGCCTAACCCTAAACCTCGATTCTACCAACACAAACCCTAACCCTCACCCTAAGCTTAAATATAGTGGATTCTAATCATAACTCTAACCCTAATGTGCTCGATTCTAAGTCTAACACTAAATCGTCAATCTCAACACTAACCCTAACTCTAAATGCACTCAGTTGTAACCCAAAAGGCAATCCTCACCCTACGCCTAACCCTAAACTTCAATTCTACCAACAGAAACCCTAAGCCTAATCCTAACCCAACTCCTCCCCTACCCCTAAATGCACTCAAACCTTGACCCTAACACCAACCCTAACGCTAAAAATGCTCCTGAATCTAACACTAATCCTAACCCTAACCCTCACCCGAACACTGACCCTCGATTATACGAAAGCTAACCCTATACCTAACTCTAACCCTAACACTATCCTTAAATGCACTCGAATCTAACCCTCACCCTAAACATAAACCTAACCCTATCCCTAATCCTAACCCTAAATGCACTGGATTCTAACCATAACTCTAACCCTAATGTGCTCGATTATAACCCTAACACTAAATCGTCAATCTCAACACTAAGCCTAACCCTAAATGCACTCGACTCTAACCTAAAAGGCAATCCTGACCCTAAGCCTAAACCTAAACTTCGATTCTAGCAACACAAACCCTAACCCTAACGGTAAGCTTAAATATAGTGGATTCTAACCATAACTCTAACCCCAATGTGCTCGATTCTAAGTCTAACACTAAATCGTCAATCTCAACACTAACCGTAACTCTAAATGCACTCAGTTGTAACACAAAAGGCAATCCTCACCCTACGCCTAACCCTAAACTTCGATTCTACCAACACAAACCCTAAACCTAATCCTAACCCTACCCCTACGCCTACCCCTAAATGCACTCTAAGCCATACCCTGATGAAAAGCAGACCACTAAAAATGTGCCTGATTCTAACCCTAACCCTAACCCTAAGCCTATCCTTAAGCCTAACCCTCGATTCTACGAAAGCGAACGCTAAATCTAACACTAACCCTCGCACTATCCTTAAATGCTCTCGATTTTAACAATGACCCTCAACCTAACCCTAACCCTAACGCTAACCCTAAATGCACTGAATTCTAAGCATAACTCTCACCCTAAATGTGCTCGATTCAAACCCTAACACTAAATCGTCAATTTGAACACTAACCCAAAGCCTAAATACACTCGATTCTGATCCAAAATGCAATCCTGACCCTAAGCCTAAACCTCAACCTCGATTCTACCAACACAAACCTTAACCCTAATCCTAACCCTGTCCCTTCCACTAGCCCTAAAAGCACTTTAACCCTAATCCTCACTCTAACGCTAACACTAAAACTGTGCTTGATTCTAACCCTAACCCTCACCCTAAGCCTAACCCTAAGCCTAACCCTCGATTTTACGAAAGCTAACCCTAAACCTAACTCTAACCCTAGCACTATCCTTAATGCTCTCGATTCTAACCCTGACCCTAAACCTAACCCTAACCCTAAACCAAACCCTAAATGCACTGAATTCTAATCATAACTCTATCCCTAAATGTGCCTGATTCTAACGCTATAACTAAATCATCAAATTCAACACTAACACTAAGCCCAAATGCTCTGAATTATGACCCCAAATGCTCTCCTGACCCTAAGCCTAACCCAAAACCTCGATTCTACCAACACAAACCCCAACCCTAATCCTAACCCAACTCCTCCCCTACCCCTAAATGCACTCAAACCCTGACCCTAACCCCAACCCTAACGCTAAAAATGCTCCTGATTCTAACCCTAATCTTAACCCTAACCCTCACCCGAACACTGACCCTCGATTCTACGAAAGCTAACCGTATACCTAACTCTAACCCTAACACTATCCTTAAATGCACTCGATTTTAACCCTCACCCTAAACATAAACCTAACCCTATCCCTAACCCTAAATGCACTGGATTCTAACCATAACTCTAACCCTAATGTGCTCGTATATATCCCTAACACTAAATCGTCAATCTCAACACTAAGCCTAACCCTAAATGCACTCGACTCTAACCTAAAAGGCAATCCTGACCCTAAGCCTAAACCTAAACCTCGATTCTACCAACACAAACCCTAACCCTAACGCTAAGCTTAAATATAGTGGATTCTAACCACAACTCTAACCCTAATGCGCTCGATTCTAAGTCTAACACTAAATCGTCAATCTCAACACTAACCCTAACTCTAGATGCACTCATTTGTAATCCAAAAGGCAATCCTCACCCTACGCCTAACCCTAAACTTCGATTCTACCAACACAAACCTTAAACCTAATCCTAACCCTACTCGTACGCCTACCCCTAAATGCACTCTAAGCCATACCCTGATGAAAAGCAGACCACTAAAAATGTGCCTGATTCTAACCCTAACCCTAACCCTAAGCCTAACCTTAAGCCTAACCTTCGATTCTACGAAAGCGAACGCTAAACCTAACTCTAACCCTAGTACTATCCTTAAATGCTCTCGATTTTAACCCTGACCCTCAACCTAACCCTAACCCTAACGCTAACCCTAAATGCACTGAATTCTAAGCATAACTCTCACCTTAAATGTGCTCGATTCAAACCCTAACACTAAATCGTCAATTTGAACACTAACCCAAAGCGTAAATACATTCGATTCTGATCCAAAATGCAACCCTGACCCTAAGCCTAAACCTAAACCTCGATTCTACCAACACAAACCTTAACCCTAATCCTAACCCTATCTCTTCCCCTAGCCCTAAAAGCACTTTAACCCTAATCTTCACCCTAACGCTAACACTAAAACTGTGCTTGATTCTAACCCTAACCCTCACCCTAAGCCTAACCCTAAGCCTAACCCTCGATTCTACGAAAGCTAACCCTCAACCTAACTCTAACCCTAACACTATCCTTCATGCTCTCGATTCTAACCCTGACCCTAAACCTAACCCTAACCCTAACCCTAACCCTAAATGCACTGAATTCTAATCATAACTCTATCCCTAAATGTGCCTGATTCTAACGCTATAACTAAATCAGCAATTTCAACACTAACCCTAAGGCCAAATGCTCTGAATTATGACACCAAATGCTCTCCTGACCCTAAGCCTAACCCAAAACCTCGATTCTACCAACACAATCCCTAACCCTAATCCTAACCCAACTCCTCCCCTAGCCCTAAATGCACTCAAACCCTGACCCTAACCCCAACCCTAACGCTAAAAATGCTCCTGATTCTAACCTTAATCCTAACCCTAACCCTCACCCAAACACTGACCCTCGATTCTACGAAAGCTAACCCTATACCTAACTCTAACCCTAACACTATCCTTATATGCACTCGATTCCAACCCTCACCCTAAACATAAACCTAACCCTATCCCTAATCCTAACCCTAAATGCATTGGATTCTAACCATAACTCTAACCCTAATGTGCTCGATTATAACCCTAACACTAAATCGTCAATCTCAACACTAAGCCTAACCCTAAATGCACTCGACTCTAACCCAAAAGGAAATCCTGACCCTAAGCCTAACCCTAAACCTCGATTCTACCAACACAAACCCTAACCCTAAACCTAAGCTTAAATATAGTGGATTCTAATCATAATTCTAACCCTAATGTTCTCGATTCTAAGTCTAACACTAAATCGTCAATGTCAACAGTAACCCTAACTCTAAATGCACTCAGTTTTAACCCAAAAGGCAATCCTCACCCTACGCCTAACCCTAAACCTCGATTCTACCAATACATACCCTAAGCCTAATACTAACCCTACCCCTACGCCTACCCCTGAATGCACTCTAAGCCATACCCTGATGGAAAGCAGACCACTAAAAATGTGCCTGATTCTAATCCTAACCCTAACCCTAAGCCTAACCTTAAGCCTAACCCTCGATTCTACGAAAGCGAACGCTAAACCTAACTCTAACCCTAGCACTATCCTTAAATGCTCTCGATTTTAACCCTGACCCTCAACCTAACCCTAACCCTAACGCTAACCCTAAATGCATTGAATTCTAAGCATAACTCTCACCCTAAATGTGCTCGATTCAAACCCTAACACTAAATCATCCATTTGAACACTAACCCAAAGCCTAAATACACTCGATTCTGATCGAAAATGCAATCCTGACCCTAAGCCTAAACCTAAACCTCGATTCCACCAACACAAACCTTAACCCTAATCCTAACCCTATCCCTTCCCCTACCCCTAAAAGCACTTTAACCTTAATCCTCACTCTAACGCTAACACTAAAACTGTGCTTGATTCTAACCCTAACCCTCACCCTAAGCCTAACCCTAAGCCTAACCCTCGATTCCACGAAAGCTAACCCTCAATCTAACTCTAACCCTAACACTATCCTTCATGCTCTCGATTCTAACCCTGACCCTAAACCTAACCCTAACCCTAACCCTAACCCTAAATGCACTGAATTCTAATCATAACTCTATCCCTAAATGTGCCTGATTCTAACGCTAGAACTAAATCATCAATTTCAACACTAACCCTAAGGCCAAATTCTCTGAATTATGACACCAAATGCTCTCCTGACCCTAAGCCTAACCCAAAACCTCGATTCTACCAACACAATCCCTAACCCTAATCCTAACCCAACTCCTCCCCTAGCCCTAAATGCACTCAAACCCTGACCCTAACCCCAACCCTAACGCTAAAAATGCTCCTGATTCTAACCCTAAACCTAACCCTAACCCTCACCCGAACACTGACCCTCAATTCTACGAAAGCTAACCCTATACCTAACTCTACCCCTAACACTATCCTTAAATGCACTCGATTCTAGCCCTCACCCTAAACATAAACCTAACCTTATCCCTAATCCTAACCCTAAATGCACTGGATTCTAACCATAACTCTAACCCTAATGTGCTCGATTATAACCCTAACACTAAATCATCAATGTCAACACTAAGCCTAACCCTAAATGCACTCGACTCTAACCCAAAAGGCAATCCTGACCCTAAGCCTAACCCTAAACCTCGATTCTACCAACACAAACCCTAACCCTAACCCTAAGCTTAAATATAGTGAATTCTAGCCATAACTCTAACCCTAATATGCTCGATTCTAAGTCTAACACTAAATCGTCAATCTCAACACTAACCCTAACTCTAAATGCACTCAGTTGTAACCCAAAAGGCAATCCTCACCCTACGCCTAACCCTAAACTTCAATTCTACCAACAGAAACCCTAAGCCTAATCCTAACCCAACTCCTCCCCTACCCCTAAATGCACTCAAACCTTGACCCTAACACCAACCCTAACGCTAAAAATGCTCCTGAATCTAACACTAATCCTAACCCTAACCCTCACCCGAACACTGACCCTCGATTATACGAAAGCTAACCCTATACCTAACTCTAACCCTAACACTATCCTTAAATGCACTCGAATCTAACCCTCACCCTAAACATAAACCTAACCCTATCCCTAATCCTAACCCTAAATGCACTGGATTCTAACCATAACTCTAACCCTAATGTGCTCGATTATAACCCTAACACTAAATCGTCAATCTCAACACTAAGCCTAACCCTAAATGCACTCGACTCTAACCTAAAAGGCAATCCTGACCCTAAGCCTAAACCTAAACTTCGATTCTAGCAACACAAACCCTAACCCTAACGGTAAGCTTAAATATAGTGGATTCTAACCATAACTCTAACCCCAATGTGCTCGATTCTAAGTCTAACACTAAATCGTCAATCTCAACACTAACCGTAACTCTAAATGCACTCAGTTGTAACACAAAAGGCAATCCTCACCCTACGCCTAACCCTAAACTTCGATTCTACCAACACAAACCCTAAACCTAATCCTAACCCTACCCCTACGCCTACCCCTAAATGCACTCTAAGCCATACCCTGATGAAAAGCAGACCACTAAAAATGTGCCTGATTCTAACCCTAACCCTAACCCTAAGCCTATCCTTAAGCCTAACCCTCGATTCTACGAAAGCGAACGCTAAATCTAACACTAACCCTCGCACTATCCTTAAATGCTCTCGATTTTAACAATGACCCTCAACCTAACCCTAACCCTAACGCTAACCCTAAATGCACTGAATTCTAAGCATAACTCTCACCCTAAATGTGCTCGATTCAAACCCTAACACTAAATCGTCAATTTGAACACTAACCCAAAGCCTAAATACACTCGATTCTGATCCAAAATGCAATCCTGACCCTAAGCCTAAACCTCAACCTCGATTCTACCAACACAAACCTTAACCCTAATCCTAACCCTGTCCCTTCCACTAGCCCTAAAAGCACTTTAACCCTAATCCTCACTCTAACGCTAACACTAAAACTGTGCTTGATTCTAACCCTAACCCTCACCCTAAGCCTAACCCTAAGCCTAACCCTCGATTTTACGAAAGCTAACCCTAAACCTAACTCTAACCCTAGCACTATCCTTAATGCTCTCGATTCTAACCCTGACCCTAAACCTAACCCTAACCCTAAACCAAACCCTAAATGCACTGAATTCTAATCATAACTCTATCCCTAAATGTGCCTGATTCTAACGCTAGAACTAAATCATCAATTTCAACACTAACCCTAAGGCCAAATTCTCTGAATTATGACACCAAATGCTCTCCTGACCCTAAGCCTAACCCAAAACCTCGATTCTACCAACACAATCCCTAACCCTAATCCTAACCCAACTCCTCCCCTAGCCCTAAATGCACTCAAACCCTGACCCTAACCCCAACCCTAACGCTAAAAATGCTCCTGATTCTAACCCTAAACCTAACCCTAACCCTCACCCGAACACTGACCCTCAATTCTACGAAAGCTAACCCTATACCTAACTCTACCCCTAACACTATCCTTAAATGCACTCGATTCTAGCCCTCACCCTAAACATAAACCTAACCTTATCCCTAATCCTAACCCTAAATGCACTGGATTCTAACCATAACTCTAACCCTAATGTGCTCGATTATAACCCTAACACTAAATCATCAATGTCAACACTAAGCCTAACCCTAAATGCACTCGACTCTAACCCAAAAGGCAATCCTGACCCTAAGCCTAACCCTAAACCTCGATTCTACCAACACAAACCCTAACCCTAACCCTAAGCTTAAATATAGTGAATTCTAGCCATAACTCTAACCCTAATGTGCTCGATTCTAAGTCTAACACTAAATCGTCAATCTCAACACTAACCCTAACTCTAAATGCACTCAGTTGTAACCCAAAAGGCAATCCTCACCCTACGCCTAACCCTAAACTTCAATTCTACCAACAGAAACCCTAAGCCTAATCCTAACCCAACTCCTCCCCTACCCCTAAATGCACTCAAACCTTGACCCTAACACCAACCCTAACGCTAAAAATGCTCCTGAATCTAACACTAATCCTAACCCTAACCCTCACCCGAACACTGACCCTCGATTATACGAAAGCTAACCCTATACCTAACTCTAACCCTAACACTATCCTTAAATGCACTCGAATCTAACCCTCACCCTAAACATAAACCTAACCCTATCCCTAATCCTAACCCTAAATGCACTGGATTCTAACCATAACTCTAACCCTAATGTGCTCGATTATAACCCTAACACTAAATCGTCAATCTCAACACTAAGCCTAACCCTAAATGCACTCGACTCTAACCTAAAAGGCAATCCTGACCCTAAGCCTAAACCTAAACTTCGATTCTAGCAACACAAACCCTAACCCTAACGGTAAGCTTAAATATAGTGGATTCTAACCATAACTCTAACCCCAATGTGCTCGATTCTAAGTCTAACACTAAATCGTCAATCTCAACACTAACCGTAACTCTAAATGCACTCAGTTGTAACACAAAAGGCAATCCTCACCCTACGCCTAACCCTAAACTTCGATTCTACCAACACAAACCCTAAACCTAATCCTAACCCTACCCCTACGCCTACCCCTAAATGCACTCTAAGCCATACCCTGATGAAAAGCAGACCACTAAAAATGTGCCTGATTCTAACCCTAACCCTAACCCTAAGCCTATCCTTAAGCCTAACCCTCGATTCTACGAAAGCGAACGCTAAATCTAACACTAACCCTCGCACTATCCTTAAATGCTCTCGATTTTACAATGACCCTCAACCTAACCCTAACCCTAACGCTAACCCTAAATGCACTGAATTCTAAGCATAACTCTCACCCTAAATGTGCTCGATTCAAACCCTAACACTAAATCGTCAATTTGAACACTAACCCAAAGCCTAAATACACTCGATTCTGATCCAAAATGCAATCCTGACCCTAAGCCTAAACCTCAACCTCGATTCTACCAACACAAACCTTAACCCTAATCCTAACCCTGTCCCTTCCACTAGCCCTAAAAGCACTTTAACCCTAATCCTCACTCTAACGCTAACACTAAAACTGTGCTTGATTCTAACCCTAACCCTCACCCTAAGCCTAACCCTAAGCCTAACCCTCGATTTTACGAAAGCTAACCCTAAACCTAACTCTAACCCTAGCACTATCCTTAATGCTCTCGATTCTAACCCTGACCCTAAACCTAACCCTAACCCTAAACCAAACCCTAAATGCACTGAATTCTAATCATAACTCTATCCCTAAATGTGCCTGATTCTAACGCTATAACTAAATCATCAAATTCAACACTAACACTAAGCCCAAATGCTCTGAATTATGACCCCAAATGCTCTCCTGACCCTAAGCCTAACCCAAAACCTCGATTCTACCAACACAAACCCCAACCCTAATCCTAACCCAACTCCTCCCCTACCCCTAAATGCACTCAAACCCTGACCCTAACCCCAACCCTAACGCTAAAAATGCTCCTGATTCTAACCCTAATCTTAACCCTAACCCTCACCCGAACACTGACCCTCGATTCTACGAAAGCTAACCCTATACCTAACTCTAACCCTAACACTATCCTTAAATGCACTCGATTTTAACCCTCACCCTAAACATAAACCTAACCCTATCCCTAACCCTAAATGCACTGGATTCTAACCATAACTCTAACCCTAATGTGCTCGTATATATCCCTAACACTAAATCGTCAATCTCAACACTAAGCCTAACCCTAAATGCACTCGACTCTAACCTAAAAGGCAATCCTGACCCTAAGCCTAAACCTAAACCTCGATTCTACCAACACAAACCCTAACCCTAACGCTAAGCTTAAATATAGTGGATTCTAACCACAACTCTAACCCTAATGCGCTCGATTCTAAGTCTAACACTAAATCGTCAATCTCAACACTAACCCTAACTCTAGATGCACTCATTTGTAATCCAAAAGGCAATCCTCACCCTACGCCTAACCCTAAACTTCGATTCTACCAACACAAACCTTAAACCTAATCCTAACCCTACTCGTACGCCTACCCCTAAATGCACTCTAAGCCATACCCTGATGAAAAGCAGACCACTAAAAATGTGCCTGATTCTAACCCTAACCCTAACCCTAAGCCTAACCTTAAGCCTAACCTTCGATTCTACGAAAGCGAACGCTAAACCTAACTCTAACCCTAGTACTATCCTTAAATGCTCTCGATTTTAACCCTGACCCTCAACCTAACCCTAACCCTAACGCTAACCCTAAATGCACTGAATTCTAAGCATAACTCTCACCTTAAATGTGCTCGATTCAAACCCTAACACTAAATCGTCAATTTGAACACTAACCCAAAGCGTAAATACATTCGATTCTGATCCAAAATGCAACCCTGACCCTAAGCCTAAACCTAAACCTCGATTCTACCAACACAAACCTTAACCCTAATCCTAACCCTATCTCTTCCCCTAGCCCTAAAAGCACTTTAACCCTAATCTTCACCCTAACGCTAACACTAAAACTGTGCTTGATTCTAACCCTAACCCTCACCCTAAGCCTAACCCTAAGCCTAACCCTCGATTCTACGAAAGCTAACCCTCAACCTAACTCTAACCCTAACACTATCCTTCATGCTCTCGATTCTAACCCTGACCCTAAACCTAACCCTAACCCTAACCCTAACCCTAACCCTAAATGCACTGAATTCTAATCATAACTCTATCCCTAAATGTGCCTGATTCTAACGCTCTAACTAAATCAGCAATTTCAACACTAACCCTAAGGCCAAATGCTCTGAATTATGACACCAAATGCTCTCCTGACCCTAAGCCTAACCCAAAACCTCGATTCTACCAACACAATCCCTAACCCTAATCCTAACCCAACTCCTCCCCTAGCCCTAAATGCACTCAAACCCTGACCCTAACCCCAACCCTAACGCTAAAAATGCTCCTGATTCTAACCTTAATCCTAACCCTAACCCTCACCCAAACACTGACCCTCGATTCTACGAAAGCTAACCCTATACCTAACTCTAACCCTAACACTATCCTTATATGCACTCGATTCCAACCCTCACCCTAAACATAAACCTAACCCTATCCCTAATCCTAACCCTAAATGCATTGGATTCTAACCATAACTCTAACCCTAATGTGCTCGATTATAACCCTAACACTAAATCGTCAATCTCAACACTAAGCCTAACCCTAAATGCACTCGACTCTAACCCAAAAGGAAATCCTGACCCTAAGCCTAACCCTAAACCTCGATTCTACCAACACAAACCCTAACCCTAAACCTAAGCTTAAATATAGTGGATTCTAATCATAATTCTAACCCTAATGTTCTCGATTCTAAGTCTAACACTAAATCGTCAATGTCAACAGTAACCCTAACTCTAAATGCACTCAGTTTTAACCCAAAAGGCAATCCTCACCCTACGCCTAACCCTAAACCTCGATTCTACCAATACATACCCTAAGCCTAATACTAACCCTACCCCTACGCCTACCCCTGAATGCACTCTAAGCCATACCCTGATGGAAAGCAGACCACTAAAAATGTGCCTGATTCTAATCCTAACCCTAACCCTAAGCCTAACCTTAAGCCTAACCCTCGATTCTACGAAAGCGAACGCTAAACCTAACTCTAACCCTAGCACTATCCTTAAATGCTCTCGATTTTAACCCTGACCCTCAACCTAACCCTAACCCTAACGCTAACCCTAAATGCATTGAATTCTAAGCATAACTCTCACCCTAAATGTGCTCGATTCAAACCCTAACACTAAATCATCCATTTGAACACTAACCCAAAGCCTAAATACACTCGATTCTGATCGAAAATGCAATCCTGACCCTAAGCCTAAACCTAAACCTCGATTCCACCAACACAAACCTTAACCCTAATCCTAACCCTATCCCTTCCCCTACCCCTAAAAGCACTTTAACCTTAATCCTCACTCTAACGCTAACACTAAAACTGTGCTTGATTCTAACCCTAACCCTCACCCTAAGCCTAACCCTAAGCCTAACCCTCGATTCCACGAAAGCTACCCCTCAATCTAACTCTAACCCTAACACTATCCTTCATGCTCTCGATTCTAACCCTGACCCTAAACCTAACCCTAACCCTAACCCTAACCCTAAATGCACTGAATTCTAATCATAACTCTATCCCTAAATGTGCCTGATTCTAACGCTAGAACTAAATCATCAATTTCAACACTAACAGTAAGGCCAAATTCTCTGAATTATGACACCAAATGCTCTCCTGACCCTAAGCCTAACCCAAAACCTCGATTCTACCAACACAATCCCTAACCCTAATCCTAACCCAACTCCTCCCCTAGCCCTAAATGCACTCAAACCCTGACCCTAACCCCAACCCTAACGCTAAAAATGCTCCTGATTCTAACCTTAATCCTAACCCTAACCCTCACCCAAACACTGACCCTCGATTCTACGAAAGCTAACCCTATACCTAACTCTAACCCTAACACTATCCTTAAATGCACTCGATTCTAACCCTCACCCTACACATAAACCTAACCCTATCCCTAATCCTAACCCTAAATGCACTGGATTCTAACCATAACTCTAACCCTAATGTGCTCGATTATAACCCTAACACTAAATCGTCAATCTCAACACTAAGCCTAACCCTAAATGCACTCGACTCTAACCCAAAAGGCAATCCTGACCCTAAGCCTAACCCTAAACCTCGATTCTACCAACACAAACCCTAAGCCTAAACCTAAGCTTAAATATAGTGGATTCTAATCATAATTCTAACCCTAATGTTCTCGATTCTAAATCTAACATTAAATCGTCAATGTCAACACCAACCCTAACTCTAAATGCACTCAGTTTTAACCCAAAAGGCAATCCTCACCCTACGCCTAACCCTAAACCTCGATTCTACCAATACATACCCTAAGCCTAATACTAACCCTACCCCTACGCCTACCCCTGAATGCACTCTAAGCCATACCCTGATGGAAAGCAGACCACTAAAAATGTGCCTGATTCTAATCCTAACCCTAACCCTAAGCCTAACCTTAAGCCTAACCCTCGATTCTACGAAAGCGAACGCTAAACCTAACTCTAACCCTAGCACTATCCTTAAATGCTCTCGATTTTAACCCTGACCCTCAACCTAACCCTAACCCTAACGCTAACCCTAAATGCATTGAATTCTAAGCATAACTCTCACCCTAAATGTGCTCGATTCAAACCCTAACACTAAATCATCCATTTGAACACTAACCCAAAGCCTAAATACACTCGATTCTGATCGAAAATGCAATCCTGACCCTAAGCCTAAACCTAAACCTCGATTCCACCAACACAAACCTTAACCCTAATCCTAACCCTATCCCTTCCCCTACCCCTAAAAGCACTTTAACCTTAATCCTCACTCTAACGCTAACACTAAAACTGTGCTTGATTCTAACCCTAACCCTCACCCTAAGCCTAACCCTAAGCCTAACCCTCGATTCTACGAAAGCTAACCCTCAATCTAACTCTAACCCTAACACTATCCTTCATGCTCTCGATTCTAACCCTGACCCTAAACCTAACCCTAACCCTAACCCTAACCCTAAATGCACTGAATTCTAATCATAACTCTAACCCTAATGTGCTCGATTATATCCCTAACACTAAATCGTCAATCTCAACACTAAGCCTAACCCTAAATGCACTGGACTCTAACCTAAAAGGCAATCCTGACCCTAAGCCTAAACCTAAACCTCAATTCTACCAACACAAACCCTAACCCTAACGCTAAGCTTGAATATAGTGGATTCTAACCATAACTATAAGCCTAATGTGCTCGATTCTAAGTCTAACACTAAATCGTCAATCTCAACACTAACCCTAACTCTAGATGCACTCATTTGTAATCCAAAAGCTAATCCTCACCCTACGCCTAACCCTAAACTTCGATTCTACCAACACAAACCTTAAACCTAATCCTAACCCTACTCCTACGCCTACCCCTAAATGCACTCTAAGCCATACCCTGATGAAAAGCAGACCACTAAAAATGTGCCTGACTCTAACCCTAACCCTAACCCTAAGCCTAACCTTAAGCCTAACCTTCGATTCTACGAAAGCGAACGCTAAACCTAACTCTAACCCTAGTACTATCCTTAAATGCTCTCGATTTTAACCCTGACCCTCAACCTAACCCTAACCCTAACGCTAACCCTAAATGCACTGAATTCTAAGCATAACTCTCACCTTAAATGTGCTCGATTCAAACCCTAACACTAAATCGTCAATTTGAACACTAACCCAAAGCGTAAATACATTCGATTCTGATCCAAAATGCAACCCTGACCCTAAGCCTAAACCTAAACCTCGATTCTCCCAACACAAACCTTAACCCTAATCCTAACCCTATCTCTTCCCCTAGCCCTAAAAGCACTTTAACCCTAATCCTCACCCTAACGCTAACACTAAAACTGTGCTTGATTCTAACCCTAACCCTCACCCTAAGCCTAACCCTAAGCCTAACCCTCGATTCTACGAAAGCTAACCCTCAACCTAACTCTAACCCTAACACTATCCTTCATGCTCTCGATTCTAACCCTGACCCTAAACCTAACCCTAACCCTAACCCTAAATGCACTGAATTCTAATCATAACTCTATCCCTAAATGTGCCTGATTCTAACGCTCTAACTAAATCAGCAATTTCAACACTAACCCTAAGGCCAAATGCTCTGAATTATGACACAAAATGCTCTCCTGACCCTAAGCCTAACCCAAAACCTCGATTCTACCAACACAATCCCTAACCCTAATCCTAACCCAACTCCTCCCCTAGCCCTAAATGCACTCAAACCCTGACCCTAACCCCAACCCTAACGCTAAAAATGCTCCTGATTCTAACCTTAATCCTAACCCTAACCCTCACCCAAACACTGACCCTCGATTCTGCGAAAGCTAACCCTATACCTAACTCTAACCCTAACACTATCCTTATATGCACTCGATTCTAACCCTCACCCTAAACATAAACCTAACCCTATCCCTAATCCTAACCCTAAATGCACTGGATTCTAACCATAACTCTAACCCTAATGTGCTCGATTATAACCTTAACACTAAATCGTCAATCTCAACACTAAGCCTAACCCTAAATGCACTCGACTCTAACCCAAAAGGAAATCCTGACCCTAAGCCTAACCCTAAACCTCGATTCTACCAACACAAACCCTAACCCTAAACCTAAGCTTAAATATAGTGGATTCTAATCATAATTCTAACCCTAATGTTCTCGATTCTAAGTCTAACACTAAATCGTCAATGTCAACACTAACCCTAACTCTAAATGCACTCAGTTTTAACCCAAAAGGCAATCCTCACCCTACGCCTAACCCTAAACCTCGATTCTACCAATACATACCCTAACCCTAATACTAACCCTACCCCTACGCCTACCCCTGAATGCACTCTAAGCCATACCCTGATGGAAAGCAGACCACTAAAAATGTGCCTGATTCTAATCCTAACCCTAACCCTAAGCCTAACCTTAAGCTTAACCCTCGATTCTACGAAAGCGAACGCTAAACCTAACTCTAACCCTAGCACTATCCTTAAATGCTCTCGATTTTAACCCTGACCCTAAACCTAACCCTAACCCTAACGCTAACCCTAAATGCATTGAATTCTAAGCATAACTCTCACCCTAAATGTGCTCGATTCAAACCCTAACACTAAATCGTCCATTTGAACACTAACCCAAAGCCTAAATACACTCGATTCTGATCGAAAATGCAATCCTGACCCTAAGCCTAAACCTAAACCTCGATTCTACCAACACAAACCTTAACCCTAATCCTAACCCTATCCCTTCCCCTACCCCTAAAAGCACTTTAACCTTAATCCTCACCCTAACGCTAACACTAAAACTGTGCTTGATTCTAACCCTAACCCTCACCCTAAGCCTAACCCTAAGCCTAACCCTCGATTCTACGAAAGCTAACCCTCAATCTAACTCTAACCGTAACACTATCCTTCATGCTCTCGATTCTAACCCTGACCCTAAACCTAACCCTAACCCTAACCCTAAATGCACTGAATTCTAATCATAACTCTATCCCTAAATGTGCCTGATTCTAACGCTATAACTAAATCATCAATTTCAACACTAACCCTAAGGCCAAATGCTCTGAATTATGACACCAAATGCTCTCCTGACCCTAAGCCTAACCCAAAACCTCGATTCTACCAACACAATCCCTAACCCTAATCCTAACCCAACTCCTCCCCTAGCCCTAAATGCACTCAAACCCTGATCCTAACCCCAACCCTAACGCTAAAAATGCTCCTGATTCTAACCTTAATCCTAACCCTAACCCTCACCCAAACACTGACCCTCGATTCTACGAAAGCTAACCCTATACCTAACTCTAACCCTAACACTATCCTTAAATGCACTCGATTGTAACCCTCACCCTGAACATAAACCTAACCCTATCCCTAATCCTAACCCTAAATGCACTGGATTCTAACCATAACTCTAACGCTAATGTGCTCGATTATAACCCTAACACTAAATCGTCAATCTCAACACTAAGCCTAACCCTAAATGCACTCGACTCTAACCCAAAAGGAAATCCTGACCCTAAGCCTAACCCTAAACCTCGATTCTACCAACACAAACCCTAACCCTAAACCTAAGCTTAAATATAGTGGATTCTAATCATAATTCTAACCCTAATGTTCTCGATTCTAAGTCTAACACTAAATCGTCAATGTCAACACCAACCCTAACTCTAAATGCACTCAGTTTTAACCCAAAAGGCAATCCTCACCCTACGCCTAACCCTAAACCTCGATTCTACCAATACATACCCTAACCCTAATACTAACCCTACCCCTACGCCTACCCCTGAATGCACTCTAAGCCATACCCTGATGAAATGCAGACCACTTAAAATGTACCTGATTCTAATCCTAACCCTAACCCTAAGCCTAACCTTAAGCCTAACCCTCGATTCTACGAAAGCGAACGCTAAACCTAACTCTAACCCTAGCACTATCCTTAAATGCTCTCGATTTTAACCCTGACCCTCAACCTAACCCTAACCCTAACGCTAACCCTAAATGCATTGAATTCTAAGCATAACTCTCACCCTAAATGTGCTCGATTCAAACCCTAACACTAAATCGTCCATTTGAACACTAACCCAAAGCCTAAATACACTCGATTCTGATCGAAAATGCAATCCTGACCCTAAGCCTAAACCTAAACCTCGATTCTACCAACACAAACCTTAACCCTAATCCTAACCCTATCCCTTCCCCTACCCCTAAAAGCACTTTAACCTTAATCCTCACCCTAACGCTAACACTAAAACTGTGCTTGATTCTAACCCTAACCCTCACCCTAAGCCTAACCCTAAGCCTAACCCTCGATTCTACGAAAGCTAACCCTCAATCTAACTCTAACCGTAACACTATCCTTCATGCTCTCGATTCTAACCCTGACCCTAAACCTAACCCTAACCCTAACCCTAAATGCACTGAATTCTAATCATAACTCTATCCCTAAATGTGCCTGATTCTAACGCTATAACTAAATCATCAATTTCAACACTAACCCTAAGGCCAAATGCTCTGAATTATGACACCAAATGCTCTCCTGACCCTAAGCCTAACCCAAAACCTCGATTCTACCAACACAATCCCTAACCCTAATCCTAACCCAACTCCTCCCCTAGCCCTAAATGCACTCAAACCCTGATCCTAACCCCAACCCTAACGCTAAAAATGCTCCTGATTCTAACCTTAATCCTAACCCTAACCCTCACCCAAACACTGACCCTCGATTCTACGAAAGCTAACCCTATACCTAACTCTAACCCTAACACTATCCTTAAATGCACTCGATTGTAACCCTCACCCTAAACATAAACCTAACCCTATCCCTAATCCTAACCCTAAATGCACTGGATTCTAACCATAACTCTAACGCTAATGTGCTCGATTATAACCCTAACACTAAATCGTCAATCTCAACACTAAGCCTAACCCTAAATGCACTCGACTCTAACCCAAAAGGAAATCCTGACCCTAAGCCTAACCCTAAACCTCGATTCTACCAACACAAACCCTAACCCTAAACCTAAGCTTAAATATAGTGGATTCTAATCATAATTCTAACCCTAATGTTCTCGATTCTAAGTCTAACACTAAATCGTCAATGTCAACACCAACCCTAACTCTAAATGCACTCAGTTTTAACCCAAAAGGCAATCCTCACCCTACGCCTAACCCTAAACCTCGATTCTACCAATACATACCCTAACCCTAATACTAACCCTACCCCTACGCCTACCCCTGAATGCACTCTAAGCCATACCCTGATGAAATGCAGACCACTTAAAATGTACCTGATTCTAATCCTAACCCTAACCCTAAGCCTAACCTTAAGCCTAACCCTCGATTCTACGAAAGCGAACGCTAAACCTAACTCTAACCCTAGCACTATCCTTAAATGCTCTCGATTTTAACCCTGACCCTCAACCTAACCCTAACCCTCACGCTAACCCTAAATGCACTGAATTCTAAGCATAACTCTCACCCTAAATGTGCTCGATTCAAAGCCTAACAATAAATTGTCAATTTGAACACTAACCCAAAGCATAAATACACTCGATTCTGATCCAAAATGCAATCCTGACCCTAAGCCTAAACCTAAACCTCGATTCTACCAACACAACCCTTAACCCTAATCCTAACCCTATCCCTTCCCCTAGCCCTAAAAGCACTTTAACCCTAATCCTCAAGGTATCGCTAACACTAAAACTGTGCTTGATTCTAACCCTAACCCTCACCCTAAGCCTAACCCCAAGCCTAACCCTCGATACTACGAATGCTAACCCTCAACCTAACTCTAACCCTAGCACTATCCTTAATGCTCTCGATTCTAACCCTGACCCTAAACCTAACCCTAACCCTAACCCTAACCCTAACACTAAATGCACTGAATTCTAATCATAACTCTATCCCTAAATGTGCCTGATTCTAACGCTATAACTAAATCATCAATTTCAACACTAACCCTAAGGCCAAATGCTCTGAATTATGACACAAAATGCTCTCCTGACCCTAAGCCTAACCCAAAACCTCGATTCTACCAACACAAACCCCAACCCTAATCCTAACCCAACTCCTCCCCTACCCCTAAATGCACTCAAACCCTGACCCTAACCCCAACCCTAACGCTAAAAATGCTCCTGATTCTAACCCTAATCCTAACCCTAACCCTCACCCGAACACTGACCCTCGATTCTACGAAAGCTAACCCTATACCTAACTCAAACCCTAACACTTTCCTTAAATGCACTCGATTCTAACCCTCACCCTAAACATAAACCTAACCCTATCCCTAATCCTAACCCTAAATGCACTGGATTCTAACCATAACTCTAACCCTAATGTGCTCGATTATAACCCTAACACTAAATCGTCAATCTCAACACTAAGCCTAACCCTAAATGCACTCGACTCTAACCTAAAAGTCAATCCTGACCCTAAGCCTTAACCTAAACCTCGATTTTACCAACACAAACCCTAACCCTAACGCTAAGCTTGAATATAATGGATTCTACCCATAACTCTAACCCTAATGTGCTCGATTCTAAGTCTAACACTAAATCGTCAATCTCAACAGTAACCCTAACTCTAAATGCACTCAGTTGTAACCCAAAAGGCAATCCTCACCCTGCTCCTAACCCTAAACCTCGATTCTACCAACACAAACCTTAACCCTAATCCTATCCCTACTCCTACGCCTACCCCTAAATGCACTCTAAGCCATAACCGGATGCAAAGCACACCACTAAAAATGTGCCTGATTCTAACCCTAACTCTAACCCTAAGCCTATACTTAAGCCTAACCCTCGATTCTACGAAAGCGAATGCTAAACCTAACTCTAACCCTAGCACTATCCTTAAATGCTCTCGATTTTATCCCTGACCCTCAACCTAACCCTAACCCTAACTCTAACCCTAAATGCACTGAATTCTAAGCATAACTGTCACCGTCAATGTGCTCGATTCAAACCCTAACACTAAATCGTCAATTTGAACACTAACCCACAGCCTAAATATACTCGATTCTAATCCAAAATGCAATCCTGACCTTAAGCCTAAACCTAAACCTCGATTCTACCAACACAACCCTTAACCCTAATCCTAACCCTATCCCTTCCCCTAGCCCTAAAAGCACTTTAAGCCTAATGCTCACCCTAACGCTAACACTAAAACTGTGCTTGATTCTAACCCTAACCCTCACCCTAAGCCTAACCCTAAGCCTAACCCTCGATTCTACGAAAGCTAAGCGTAAACCTAACTCTAACCCTAGCACTATCCTTAATGCTCTCGATTCTAACCTTGACCCTAAACCTAACACTAACGCTAAATGCACTGAATTCTAACCATAACTCTGTCCCTAAATGTGCCTGATTCTAACGCTATAACTAAATCATCAATTTCAACACTAACCCTAAGCCCAAATGCTCTGAATTATGACCCCAAATGCTCTCCTAACCCTAAGCCTAACCCAAAACCTCCATTGTACCAACACAAACCCTAACCCTAATCCTAACCCAACTGCTCCCCTACCGCTAAATGCACTAAAACCCTGACCCTAACCACAACCCTAACGCTAAAAATGCTCCTAATTCTAACCCTAATCCTAACCCTAACCCTCACCCGAACACTGACCCTCAATTCTACGAAAGCTAACCCTATACCTAACTCTACCCCTAACACTATCCTTAAATGCACTCGATTCTAGCCCTCACCCTAAACATAAACCTAACCTTATCCCTAATCCTAACCCTAAATGCACTGGATTCTAACCATAACTCTAACCCTAATGTGCTCGATTATAACCCTAACACTAAATCATCAATGTCAACACTAAGCCTAACCCTAAATGCACTCGACTCTAACCCAAAAGGCAATCCTGACCCTAAGCCTAACCATAAACCTCGATTCTACCAACACAAACCCTAACCCTAACCCTAAGCTTAAATATAGTGAATTCTAGCCATAACTCTAACCCTAATGTGCTCGATTCTAAGTCTAACACTAAATCGTCAATCTCAACACTAACCCTAACTCTAAATACACTCAGTTGTAACCCAAAAGGCAATCCTCACCCTACGCCTAACCCTAAACTTCGATTCTAAAAAACAGAAACCCGAAGCCTAATCCTAACCCAACTCCTCCCCTAGCCCTAAATGCACTCAAACCTTGACCCTAACACCAACCCTAACGCTAAAAATGCTCCTGAATCTAACACTAATCCTAACCCTAACCCTCACCCGAACACTGACCCTCGATTATACGAAAGCTAACCCTATACCTAACTCTAACCCTGACACTATCCTTAAATGCACTCGAATCTAACCCTCACCCTAAACATAAACCTAACCCTATCCCTAAACCTAACCATAAATGCACTGGATTCTAACCATAACTCTAACCCTAATGTGCTCGATTATAACCCTAACACTAAATCGTCAATCTCAACACTAAGCCTAACCCTAAATGCACTCGACTCTAACCCAAAAGGCAATCCTGACCCTAAGCCTAACCCTAAACCTCGATTCTACCAACACAAACTCTAACCATAAACCTAAGCTTAAATATAGTGGATTCTAATCATAATTCTAACCCTAATGTTCTCGATTCTAAGTCTAACACTAAATCGTCAATGTCAACACTAACCCTAACTCTAAATGCACTCAGTTTTAACCCAAAAGGCAATCCTCACCCTACGCCTAACCCTAAACCTCGATTCTACCAATACAAACCCTAACCCTAATCCTAACCCTACCCCAACGCCTACCCCAAAATGCACTCTAAGCCATACCCTGATGTAAAGCAGACCACTAAAAATGTGCCTGATTCTAATCCTAACCCTAACCCTAAGCCTAACCTTAAGCCTAACCCTCGATTCTACGAAAGCGAACGCTAAACCTAACTCTAACCCTAGCACTATCCTTAAATGCACTCGATTTTAACCCTGACCCTCAACCTAACACTAACCCTAACTCTAACCCTAAATGCACTGAATTCTAAGCATAACTCTCACCCTAAATGTGCTCGATTCAAAGCCTAACACTAAATCGTTCATTTGAACACTGACCCAAAGCCTAAATACACTCGATTCTGATCCAAAATGCAATCCTGACCCTAAGCCTAAACCTAAACCTCGATTCTACCAACACAAACCTTAACCCTAATCCTAACCCTATCCCTTCCACTAGCCCTAAAAGCACTTTAACCCTAATCCTCACCCTAACGCTAACACTAAAACTGTGCTTGATTCTAACCCTAACCCTCACCCTAAGCCTAACCCTAAGCCTAACCCTCGATTTTACGAAAGCTAACCCTAAACGTAACTCTAACCCTAGCACTATCCTTAATGCTCTCGATTCTAACCCTGACCCTAACCCTAACCCTAACCCGAACCCTAAATGCACTGAATTCTAATCATAACTCTATCCCTAAATGTGCCTGATTCTAACGCTATAACTAAATCATCAATTTCAACACTAACCCTAAGCCCAAATGCTCTGAATTATGACCCCAAATGCTCTCCTGACCCTAAGCCTAACCCAAAACCTCGATTCTACCAACACAAACCCTAACCCTAATCCTAACCCAACTCCTCCCCTAGCCCTAAATGCACTCAAACCCTGACCCTAACCCCAACCCTAACGCTAAAAATGCTCCTGATTCTAACCCTAATCCTAACCCTAACCCTCACCCGAACACTGACCCTCGATTCTACGAAAGCTAACCCTATACCTAACTCTAACTCTAACACTATCCTTAAATGCACTCGATTCTAACCCTCACCCTAAACATAAACCTAACCCTATCCCTAATCCTAACCCTAAATGCACTGGATTCTAACCATAACTCTAACCCTAATGTGCTCGATTATATCCCTAACACTAAATCGTCAATCTCAACACTAAGCCTAACCCTAAATGCACTCGACTCTAACCTAAAAGGCAATCCTGACCCTAAGCCTAACCCTAAACCTCGATTCTACCAACACAATCCCTAACCCTAATCCTAACCCTACCACTACCTCTCGCCCTAAAAGCACTTTAACTCTAACCCTCACCCTAAGGCAAACACTAAAACTGTGCTTGATTCTAACCCTAACCCTCACCCTAAGCCTAACCCTAAGCCTAACCCTCGATTCTACGAAACCTAACCCTCAACCTAACTCTCACCCTAGCACTATCCTTAATGCTCTCGATTCTAACCCTGACCCTAAACCTAACCCTAACCCTAACCCTAACCCTAACCCTAAATGCACTGAATTCTAATCATAACTCTATCCCTAAATGTGCCTGATTCTAACGCTATAACTAAATCATCAATTTCAACACTAACCCCAAGCCCAAATGCTCTGAATTATGATCCCAAATGCTCTCCTGACCTTAAGCCTAACCCAAAACCTCGATTCTACGAAAAAAAACTCTACTACTAATTATAACGAATTCTCACATATCTCTAACCCTAAATGTGCTCGTTTCTAACCTTAACACTAAGTCGTCAATTTCAACACTAACCCTGAGACTAAAAACACTCTATTCTAACAAAAATGGAATCCTGACACTAAGGCTAAGCCCAAACCTCGATTCTAAGAAAAAAACTCTACTACTAACTGGAAATAATTCTCACATAACTCTAACCCTTAATGTGCTCGTTTCTAACCCTAACACTAAGTCGTCAATTTCAACACTAACCCTAAGCCTAAATGCACTCTATTCTAACCAAAATGCAATCCTGACACTAAGCCTAACATTAAACCTCGATTCTACGAAAAAAACTCTACTACTAACTATAACGAATTCTCACATAACTCTAACCCTTAATGTGCTCGTTTCTAACCCTAACACTAAGTCGTGAATTTCAACACTAACCCTAAGCCTAAATGCACTCTATTCTAACCAAAATGCAATCCTGACACTAAGCCTAACCTTAAACCTCGATTCTACGAAAAAAACTCTACTACTAATTATAACGAATGCTCACATAACTCTAACCCTAAATGTGCTCGTTTCTAACCCGAACACTAAGTCTAAAATTTTGACACTAACCCTGAGCCTAAATGCACTCTATTTTGACCAAATTGCAATCCTGACACTAAGCCTAACACTAAACCTCAATTCTATGATAAAAACTCTAATATTAACTAGAATTAATTCTCACATAACTCTAACCCTTAATGTGCTCGTTTCTAACCCTAACACTAAGTCGTCAATTTTAACACTAACACCAAGTGTAAATGCACTCGATTCGAACCAAAATGCAATCCTGACACTAAGCCTAACACTAAACCTCGATTCTACGAAAAAAAATCTACTACTAACTAGAACTAATTCTCACATAACTCTAACCCTTAATGTGCTCGTTTCTAACCCTAACACTAAGTCGTCAATTTCAACACTAACCCTAAGCCTAAATGCATTCTTTCCTAACCAAAATGCAATCCTGACACTAAGCCTAACATTAAACCTCGATTCTACGAAAATAACTCTACTACTAACTAGAACTAATTCTCACATAACTCTAACCCTTAATGTGCTCGTTTCTAACACGAACACTAAGTCGTCAATTTTAACACTAACCCTAAGCCTAAATGCACTCTATGCGAAACAAAATGCAATCCTGACACTAAGCCTAACCTTAAACCTCGATTCTACGAAAAAAACTCTACTACTAATTATAACGAATGCTCACATAACTCTAACCCTTAATGTGCTCGTTTCTAACCCTAACACTAAGTCGTCAATTTCAACACTAACCCTAAGCCTAAATGCATTCTATCCTAACCAAAATGCAATCCTGACACTAAGCCTAACATTAAACCTCGATTCTACGAAAATAACTCTACTACTAACTAGAACTAATTCTCACATAACTCTAACCCTTAATGTGCTCGTTTCTAACCCTAACACTAAGTCGTCAATTTTAACACTAACACCAAGTGTAAATGCACTCGATTCGAACCAAAATGCAATCCTGACACTAAGCCTAACACTAAACCTCGATTCTACGAAAAAAAATCTACTACTAACTAGAACTAATTCTCACATAACTCTAACTCTTAATGTGCTCGTTTCTAACCCTAACACTAAGTCGTCAATTTCAACACTAACCCTAAGCCTAAATGCATTCTATCCTAACCAAAATGCAATCCTGACACTAAGCCTAACATTAAACCTCGATTCTACGAAAATAACTCTACTACTAACTAGAACTAATTCTCACATAACTCTAACCCTTAATGTGGTCGTTTCTAACCCTAACACTAAGACGTCAATTTTAACACTAACCCTAAGCCTAAATGCAGTCTATTCGAACCAAAATGCAATCCTGACACTAAGTCTAACCTTAAACCTCTATTCTACGAAAATAACTCTACTACTAAGTAGAACTAATTCTCACATAACTCTAGCCCTTAATGTGCTCGTTTCTAACCCTAACACTAAGTCGTCAAAATTAACACTAACCCTAAGCCTAAATGCACTCTATATTAACCAAAATGCAATCCTGACACTAAGCCTAACACTAAACCTCGATTGTACGAAAAAAAATCTACTACTAACTAGAACTAATTCTCACATAACTCTAACCCTTAATGTGCTCGTTTCTAACCCTAACACTAAGTCGTCAATTTCAACACTAACCCTAAGCCTAAATGCATTCTTTCCTAACCAAAATGCAATCCTGACACTAAGCCTAACATTAAACCTCGATTCTACGAAAATAACTCTACTACTAACTAGAACTAATTCTCACATAACTCTAACCCTTAATGTGCTCGTTTCAAACCCTAACACTAAGTCGTCAATTTTAACACTAACCCTAAGCCTAAATGCACTCTATTCTGACCAAAATGCAATCCTGACACTAAGCCTAACACTAAACCTCAATTCTATGATAAAAACTCTAATATTAACTAGAACTAATTCTCACATAACTCTAACCCTTAATGTGCTCGTTTCTAATCCTAACACTAAGTCGTCAATTTCAACACTAACCCTAAGCCTAAATGCACTCTATTCTAACCAAAATGCAATCCTGACACTAAGCCTAATATGAAACCTCGATTCTACGAAAAAAACTCTAATACTAACTATAACGAATTCTCACCAAAACTCTAACCTTAAATGTGCTCGTTTATAGCCCTAACACTAAGTCGTCAATTTTAACACTAACCCTAAGCCTAAATGCACTCTATTCTGACCAAAATGCAATCCTGACACTAAGCCTAACACTAAACCTCAATTCTATGATAAAAACTCTAATATTAACTAGAACTAATTCTCACATAACTCTAACCCTTAATGTGCTCGTTTCTAACCCTAACACTAAGTCGTCAATTTTAACACTAACACCAAGTGTTAATGCACTCGATTCGAACCAAAATGCAATCCTGACACTAAGCCTAACCTTAAACCTCTATTCTACGAAAATAACTCTACTACTAACTAGAACTAATTCTCACATAACTCTAACCCTTAATGTGCTCGTTTCTAACCCTAACACTAAGTCGTCAATTTCAACACTAACCCTAAGCCTAAGTGCATTCTATCCTAACCAAAATGCAATCCTGACACTAAGCCTAACATTAAACCTCGATTCTACGAAAATAACTCTACTACTAACTAGAACTAATTCTCACATAACTCTAACCCTTAATGTGCTCGTTTCTAACCCTAACACTAAGTCGTCAATTTTAACACTAACCCTAAGCCTAAATGCAGTCTATTCGAACCAAAATGCAATCCTGACACTAAGTCTAACCTTAAACCTCTATTCTACGAAAATAACTCTACTACTAAGTAGAACTAATTCTCACATAACTCTAGCCCTTAATGTGCTCGTTTCTAACCCTAACACTAAGTCGTCAAAATTAACACTAACCCTAAGCCTAAATGCACTCTATATTAACCAAAATGCAATCCTGACACTAAGCCTAACACTAAACCTCGATTGTACGAAAAAAAATCTACTACTAACTAGAACTAATTCTCACATAACTCTAACCCTTAATGTGCTCGTTTCTAACCCTAACACTAAGTCGTCAATTTTAACACTAACCCTAAGCCTAAATGCACTCTATTCTAACCAAAATGCAATCCTGACACTAAGCCTAACCTTAAACCTCTATTCTACGAAAATAACTCTACTACTAACTAGAACTAATTCTCACATAACTCTAACCCTTAATGTGCTCGTTTCTAACCCTAACACTAAGTCGTCTATTTCAACACTAACCCTAAGCCTAAATGCATTCTATCCTAACCAAAATGCAATCCTGACACTAAGCCTAACATTAAACCTCGATTCTACGAAAATAACTCTACTACTAACTAGAACTAATTCTCACATAACTCTAACCCTTAATGTGCTCGTTTCTAACCCTAACACTAAGTCGTCAATTTTAACACTAACCCTAAGCCTAAATGCAGTCTATTCGAACCAAAATGCAATCCTGACACTAAGTCTAACCTTAAACCTCTATTCTACGAAAATAACTCTACTACTAAGTAGAACTAATTCTCACATAACTCTAGCCCTTAATGTGCTCGTTTCTAACCCTAACACTAAGTCGTCAAAATTAACACTAACCCTAAGCCTAAATGCACTCTATATTAACCAAAATGCAATCCTGACACTAAGCCTAACACTAAACCTCAATTCTATGATAAAAACTCTAATATTAACTAGAACTAATTCTCACATAACTCTAACCCTTAATGTGCTCGTTTCTAACCCTAACACTAAGTCGTCAATTTCAACACTAACCCTAAGCCTAAATGCACTCTATTCTAACCAAAATGCAATCCTGACACTAAGCCTAACATGAAACCTCGATTCTACGAAAAAAACTCTAATACTAACTATAACGAATTCTCACCAAAACTCTAACCTTAAATGTGCTCGTTTATAACCCGAACACTAATCGTCAATTTCAACACTAACCCTAAGCCTAAATGCACTCTATTCTGACCAAAATGCAATCCTGACACTAAGCCTAACACTAAACCTCGATTCTACGAAAAAAAATCTACTACTAACTAGAACTAATTCTCACATAACTCTAACCCTTAATGTGCTCGTTTCTAACCCTAACACTAAGTCGTCAATTTCAACACTAACCCTAAGCCTAAATGCATTCTTTCCTAACCAAAATGCAATCCTGACACTAAGCCTAACATTAAACCTCGATTCTACGAAAATAACTCTACTACTAACTAGAACTAATTCTCACATAACTCTAACCCTTAATGTGCTCGTTTCTAACCCTAACACTAAGTCGTCAATTTTAACACTAACCCTAAGCCTAAATGCACTCTATTCTGACCAAAATGCAATCCTGACACTAAGCCTAATATGAAACCTCGATTCTACGAAAAAAACTCTAATACTAACTATAACGAATTCTCACCAAAACTCTAACCTTAAATGTGCTCGTTTATAACCTGAACACTAAGTCGTCAATTTCAACACTAACCCTAAGCCTAAATGCATTCTATCCTAACCACAATGCAATCCTGACACTAAGCCTAACATTAAACCTCGATTCTACGAAAATAACTCTACTACTAACTAGAACTAATTCTCACATAACTCTAACCCTTAATGTGCTCGTTTCTAACCCTAACACTAAGTCGTCAATTTTAACACTAACCCTAAGCCTAAATGCACTCTATTCGAACCAAAATGCAATCCTGACACTAAGCCTAACCTTAAACCTCGATTCTACGAAAAAAACTCTACTACTAATTATAACGAATGCTCCCATAACTCTAACCCTTAATGTGCTCGTTTCTAACCCTAACACTAAGTCGTCAATTTCAACACTAACCCTAAGCCTAAATGCATTCTATCCTAACCAAAATGCAATCCTGACACTAAGCCTAACATTAAACCTCGATTCTACGAAAATAACTCTACTACTAACTAGAACTAATTCTCACATAACTCTAACCCTTAATGTGCTCGTTTCTAACCCTAACACTAAGTCGTCAATTTTAACACTAACACCAAGTGTAAATGCACTCGATTCGAACCAAAATGCAATCCTGACACTAAGCCTAACACTAAACCTCGATTCTACGAAAAAAAATCTACTACTAACTAGAACTAATTCTCACATAACTCTAACTCTTAATGTGCTCGTTTCTAACCCTAACACTAAGTCGTCAATTTTAACACTAACCCTAAGCCTAAATGCACTCTATTCGAACCAAAATGCAATCCTGACACTAAGCCTAACACTAAACCTCGATTCTACTAAAAAACTCTAATACTAACTATAACGAATTCTCACCATAACTCTAACCTTAAATGTGCTCGTTTCTAACCCGAACACTAAGTCGTCAATTTCAACACTAAACCGGAGCCTAAATGCACTCTATTCTAACCAAAATGGAATCCTGACACTGAGCTTAAGCCTAAACCTCGATTCTATGAAAAAAACTCTACTACTAACTATAACGAATTCTCACATAACTCTAACCATTAATGTGCTCGTTTCTAACCCTAACACTAAGTCGTCAATTTCAACACTAACCCTAAGCCTAAATGCACTCTATTCTGACCAAAATGCAATCCTGACACTAAGCCTAACACTAAACCTCGATTCTACGAAAAAAACTCTAATACTAACTATAACGAATTCTCACCATAACTCTAACCCTAAATGTGCTCGTTTCTAACCGGAACACTAAGTCGTCAATTTCAACACTAACCCTAAGCCTTAATGCACTCTCTTCTGACCAAAATCCAATCCTGACACTAAGGCTAATATAAACCTCGATTCTACGAAAAAAACTCTACTACTAACTATGACGAACTCTCACATAACTCTAACCCTTAATGTGCTCGTTTCTAACCCTAACACTAAGTCGTCAATTTCAACACTAACCCTAAGCCTAAATGCACTCTATTCTAACCAAAATCTAATCCTGACACTAAGCCTAACCTTAAACCTCTATTCTACGAAAAAAACTCCACTACTAATTATAACGAATGCTCACATAACTCTAACCCTAAATGTGCTCGTTTCTAACCCGAACAGAAAGTCTTCAATTATAACACTAACCCTGAACCTAAATGCACTCTATTCTAACGAAAATGCAATCCTGACACTAAGCCTATCACTAAACCTCGATTCTACGAAAAAAACTCTACTACTAACTAGAACTAATTCTCACATAACTCTAACCCTTAATGTGCTCGTTTCTAACCCTAACACTAAGTCTAAAATTTTAACACTAACCCTAAGCCACAATGCACTCTATTCGCACCAAAATACAATCCTGACACTAAGCCTAACACTAAACCTCGATTCTACTAAAAAACTCTAATACTAACTATAACGAATTCTCACATAACTCTATCCCTTAATGTGCTCGTTTCTAACCCTAACACTAAGTCGTCAATTTCAACACTAACCCTAAGCCTAAATGCACTCTATTCGAACCAAAATGCAATCCTGACACTAAGCCTAACACTAAACCTCGATTCTACTAAAAAACTCTAATACTAACTATAACGAATTCTCACCATAACTCTAACCCTAAATGTGCTCGTTTCTAACCCGAACACTAAGTCGTCAATTTCAACACTAACCCTAAGCCTAAATGCACTCTATTCTGACCAAAATGCAATCCTGACACTAAGCCTAACATTAAACCTCGATTCTACGAAAAAAACTCTAATACTAACTATAACGAATTCTCACATAACTCTAACCCTAAATGTGCACGTTTCTAACCGGAACACTAAGTCGTCAATTTCAACACTAACCCTAAGCCTTAATGCACTCTATTCTGACCAAAATCCAATCCTGACACTAAGGCTAATATAAACCTCGATTCTACGAAAAAAACTCTACTACTAACTAGAACTAATTCTCACATAACTCTAACCCTTAATGTGCTTGCTTCTAACCCTAACACTAAGTCGTCAATTTTAACACTAACCATGAGTCTAAATGCTCTCTATTCTAACCAAAATGCAATCCTGACACTAAACCTAACCTTAAACCTCGATTCTACGAAAAAAACTCTACTACTAATTATAACGAATGCTCACATAACTCTAACCCTAAATGTGCTCGTTTCTAACCCGAACAGAAAGTCTTCAATTATAACACTAACCCTGAACCTAAATGCACTCTATTCTAACGAAAATTCAATCCTGACACTAAGCCTAACACTAAACCTCGATTCTACGAAAAAAACTCTACTACTAACTAGAACTAATTCTCACATAACTCTAACCCTTAATGTGCTCGTTTCTAACCCTAACACTATGTCGTCAATTTTAACACTAACCCTAAGCCAAAATGCACTCTATTCGAACCAAAATGCAATCCTGACACTAAGCCTAACACTAAACCTCGATTCTACTAAAAAACTCTAATACTAACTATAACTAATTCTCACATAACTCTATCCCTTAATGTGCTCGTTTCTAACTCTAACACTAAGTCGTCAATTTCAACACTAACCCTAAGCCTAAATGCACTCCATTCTAACCAAAATGCAATCCTGACACTAAGCCTAACATTAAACCTCGATTCTACGAAAAAAACTCTAATACTAACTATAACGAATTCTCACCATAACTCTAACCCTAAATGTGCTCGTTTCTAACCGGAACACTAAGTCGTCAATTTCAACACTAACCCTAAGCCTTAATGCACTCTATTCTGACCAAAATCCAATCCTGACACTAAGGCTAATATAAACCTGGATTCTACGAAAAAAACTCTACTACTAACTAGAACTAATTCTCACATAACTCTAACCCTTAATGTGCTCGTTTCTAACCCTAACACTAAGTCGTCAATTTTAACACTAACCCTAAGCCTAAATGCACTCTATTCTAACCAAAATGCAATCCTGACACTAAGCCAAACACTAAACCTCGATTCTACGAAAAAAACTCTACTACTAACTAGAACTAATTCTCACATAACTCTAACCCTTAATGTGCTTGTTTCTAACCCTAACACTAAGTCGTCAATTTTAACACTAACTCTAAGCCTAAATGCACTCTATTCGAATCAAAATGCAATCCTGACACTAAGCCTCACACTAAACCTCGATTCTCCGCAAAAAACTCTAATACTAACTATAACGAATTCTCACATAACTCTAACCCTTAATGTGCTCGTTTCTAACCCTAACACTAAGTCGTCAATTTCAACACTAACCCTAAGCCTAAATGCACTCTATTCTAACCAAAATGCAATCCTGACACTAAGCCTAACATTACACCTCGATTCTACGAAAAAAACTGTAATACTAACTATAACGAATTCTCACCATATCTCTAACCCTAAATGTGCTCGTTTCTAACCCGAACACTAAGTCGTCAATTTCAACACCAACCTGGAGCCCAAATGCACTCTATTCTAACCAAAATGGAATCCTGACACTGAGCCTAAGCCTAAACCTCGATTCTATGAAAAAAACTCTACTACTAACTATAACGAATTCTCACATAACTCTAACCCTAAATGTGCTCCTTTCTAACCCGAACACTAAGTGTTCAATTTTAACACTAACCCTCAGCCTAAATGCACTCTATTCTAACCAAAATTCAATCCTGACACTAGGCCTCACCACAAATCTCGATTCTGCGAAAAAAACTCTAATACTAACAATAACAAATTCTCACCATATCTCTAACCCTAAATGTGCTCGTTTCTAACCCTAACACAAAGTTGTCAATTTCAACACTAACCATAAGCCTAAATGCTCTCTATTCTAACCAAAATGCAATCCTGACACTAAGCCAAACCCTGAACCTCTATTCTACGAAAAAAACTCTACTACTAACTAGAACTAATTCTCACATAACTCTAACCCTTAATGTGCTTGTTTCTAACCCTAACACTAAGTCGTCAATTTTGACACTAACTCTAAGCCTAAATGCACTCTATCCTAACCAAAATGCAATCCTGACACTAAGCCTAACATTAAACCTCGATTCTACGAAAATAACTCTACTACTAACTAGAACTAATTCTCACATAACTCTAGCCCTTAATGTGCTCGTTTCTAACCCTAACACTAAGTCGTCAAAATTAACACTAACCCTAAGCCTAAATGCACTCTATATTAACCAAAATGCAATCCTGACACTAAGCCTAACACTAAACCTCAATTCTATGATAAAAACTCTAATATTAACTAGAACTAATTCTCACATAACTCTAACCCATAATGTGCTCGTTTCTAACCCTAACACTAAGTCGTCAATTTCAACACTAACCCTAAGCCTAAATGCACTCTATTCTAACCAAAATGCAATCCTGACACTAAGCCTAACATGAAACCTCGATTCTACGAAAAAAACTCTAATACTAACTATAACGAATTCTCACCAAAACTGTAACCTTAAATGTGCTCGTTTATAACCCGAACACTAATCGTCAATTTCAACACTAACCCTACGCCTAAATGCACTCTATTCTGACCAAAATGCAATCCTGACACTAAGCCTAACACTAAAACTCGATTCTACGAAAAAAAATTTACTACTAACTAGAACTAATTCTCACATAACTCTAACCCTTAATGTGCTCGTTTCTAACCCTAAGTCGTCAATTTTAACACTAACCCTAAGCCTAAATGCACTCTATTCGAACCAAAATGCAATCCTGACACTAAGCCTAACCATAAACCTCTATTCTACGAAAATAACTCTACTACTAACTAGAAATAATTCTCACATAACTCTAACCCTTAATGTGCTCGTTTCTAACCCGAACACTAAGTCGTCAATTTCAACACTAAACCGGAGCCTAAATGCACTCTATTCTAACCAAAATGGAATCCTGACACTGAGCTTAAGCCTAAACCTCGATTCTATGAAAAAAACTCTACTACTAACTATAACGAATTCTCACATAACTCTAACCATTAATGTGCTCGTTTCTAACCCTAACACTAAGTCGTCAATTTCAACACTAACCCTAAGCCTAAATGCATTCTTTCCTAACCAAAATGCAATCCTGACACTAAGCCTAACATTAAACCTCGATTCTACGAAAATAACTCTACTACTAAGTAGAACTAATTCTCACATAACTCTAGCCCTTAATGTGCTCGTTTCTAACCCTAACACTAAGTCGTCAAAATTAACACTAACCCTAAGCCTAAATGCACTCTATATTAACCAAAATGCAATCCTGACACTAAGCCTAACACTAAACCTCAATTCTATGATAAAAACTCTAATATTAACTAGAACTAATTCTCACATAACTCTAACCCATAATGTGCTCGTTTCTAACCCTAACACTAAGTCGTCAATTTCAACACTAACCCTAAGCCTAAATGCACTCTATTCTAACCAAAATGCAATCCTGACACTAAGCCTAACATGAAACCTCGATTCTATGATAAAAACTCTAATATTAACTAGAACTAATTCTCACATAACTCTAACCCTCAATGTGCTCGTTTCTAATGCTAACACTAAGTCGTCAATTTCAACACTAACCCTAAGCCTAAATGCACTCTATTCTAACCAAAATGCAATCCTGACACTAAGCCTAACACTAAACCTCGATTCTACAAAAAAACTCTACTACTAACTAGGACGAATTCTCACATAACTCTAACCCTAAATGTGCTCGTTTCTAACCCTAACACTAAGTCGCAAATTTCAACACTAACCCTAAGCCTAAATGCACTCTATTCTGACCAAAATGCAATCCTGACACTAAGCCTAACATTAAACCTCGATTCTACGAAAAAAACTCTACTACTAACTAGAACTCATTCTCACATAACTCTAACCCTTAATGTGCTTGTTTCTAACCCGAACACTAAGTCGTCAATTTCAACACTAACCCTAAGCCTAAATGCACTCTATTCTGACCAAAATGCAATCCTGACACTAAGCCTAACACTAAACCTCGATTCTACGAAAAAAACTCTACTACTAACTAGAACTAATTCTCACATAACTCTAACCCTTAATGTGCTCGTTTCTAACCCTAACACTAAGTCGTCAATTTTAACACTAACCCTAAGCCAAAATGCACTCTATTCGAACCAAAATGCAATCCTGACACTAAGCCTAACACTAAACCTCGATTCTACTAAAAAACTCTAATACTAACTATAACTAATTCTCACATAACTCTATCCCTTAATGTGCTCGTTTCTAACTCTAACACTAAGTCGTCAATTTCAACACTAACCCTAAGCCTAAATGCACTCCATTCTAACCAAAATGCAATCCTGACACTAAGCCTAACATTAAACCTCGATTCTACGAAAAAAACTCTAATACTAACTATAACGAATTCTCACCATAACTCTAACCCTAAATGTGCTCGTTTCTAACCGGAACACTAAGTCGTCAATTTCAACACTAACCCTAAGCCTTAATGCACTCTATTCTGACCAAAATCCAATCCTGACACTAAGGCTAATATAAACCTGGATTCTACGAAAAAAACTCTACTACTAACTAGAACTAATTCTCACATAACTCTAACCCTTAATGTGCTCGTTTCTAACCCTAACACTAAGTCGTCAATTTTAACACTAACCCTAAGCCTAAATGCACTCTATTCTAACCAAAATGCAATCCTGACACTAAGCCAAACACTAAACCTCGATTCTACGAAAAAAACTCTACTACTAACTAGAACTAATTCTCACATAACTCTAACCCTTAATGTGCTTGTTTCTAACCCTAACACTAAGTCGTCAATTTTAACACTAACTCTAAGCCTAAATGCACTCTATTCGAATCAAAATGCAATCCTGACACTAAGCCTCACACTAAACCTCGATTCTCCGCAAAAAACTCTAATACTAACTATAACGAATTCTCACATAACTCTAACCCTTAATGTGCTCGTTTCTAACCCTAACACTAAGTCGTCAATTTCAACACTAACCCTAAGCCTAAATGCACTCTATTCTAACCAAAATGCAATCCTGACACTAAGCCTAACATTACACCTCGATTCTACGAAAAAAACTGTAATACTAACTATAACGAATTCTCACCATATCTCTAACCCTAAATGTGCTCGTTTCTAACCCGAACACTAAGTCGTCAATTTCAACACCAACCTGGAGCCCAAATGCACTCTATTCTAACCAAAATGGAATCCTGACACTGAGCCTAAGCCTAAACCTCGATTCTATGAAAAAAACTCTACTACTAACTATAACGAATTCTCACATAACTCTAACCCTAAATGTGCTCCTTTCTAACCCGAACACTAAGTGTTCAATTTTAACACTAACCCTCAGCCTAAATGCACTCTATTCTAACCAAAATTCAATCCTGACACTAGGCCTCACCACAAATCTCGATTCTGCGAAAAAAACTCTAATACTAACAATAACAAATTCTCACCATATCTCTAACCCTAAATGTGCTCGTTTCTAACCCTAACACAAAGTTGTCAATTTCAACACTAACCATAAGCCTAAATGCTCTCTATTCTAACCAAAATGCAATCCTGACACTAAGCCAAACACTAAACCTCTATTCTACGAAAAAAACTCTACTACTAACTAGAACTAATTCTCACATAACTCTAACCCTTAATGTGCTTGTTTCTAACCCTAACACTAAGTCGTCAATTTTGACACTAACTCTAAGCCTAAATGCACTCTATCCTAACCAAAATGCAATCCTGACACTAAGCCTAACATTAAACCTCGATTCTACGAAAATAACTCTACTACTAACTAGAACTAATTCTCACATAACTCTAGCCCTTAATGTGCTCGTTTCTAACCCTAACACTAAGTCGTCAAAATTAACACTAACCCTAAGCCTAAATGCACTCTATATTAACCAAAATGCAATCCTGACACTAAGCCTAACACTAAACCTCAATTCTATGATAAAAACTCTAATATTAACTAGAACTAATTCTCACATAACTCTAACCCATAATGTGCTCGTTTCTAACCCTAACACTAAGTCGTCAATTTCAACACTAACCCTAAGCCTAAATGCACTCTATTCTAACCAAAATGCAATCCTGACACTAAGCCTAACATGAAACCTCGATTCTACGAAAAAAACTCTAATACTAACTATAACGAATTCTCACCAAAACTGTAACCTTAAATGTGCTCGTTTATAACCCGAACACTAATCGTCAATTTCAACACTAACCCTATGCCTAAATGCACTCTATTCTGACCAAAATGCAATCCTGACACTAAGCCTAACACTAAAACTCGATTCTACGAAAAAAAATTTACTACTAACTAGAACTAATTCTCACATAACTCTAACCCTTAATGTGCTCGTTTCTAACCCTAACTCGTCAATTTTAACACTAACCCTAAGCCTAAATGCACTCTATTCGAACCAAAATGCAATCCTGACACTAAGCCTAACCATAAACCTCTATTCTACGAAAATAACTCTACTACTAACTAGAAATAATTCTCACATAACTCTAACCCTTAATGTGCTCGTTTCTAACCCGAACACTAAGTCGTCAATTTCAACACTAAACCGGAGCCTAAATGCACTCTATTCTAACCAAAATGGAATCCTGACACTGAGCTTAAGCCTAAACCTCGATTCTATGAAAAAAACTCTACTACTAACTATAACGAATTCTCACATAACTCTAACCATTAATGTGCTCGTTTCTAACCCTAACACTAAGTCGTCAATTTCAACACTAACCCTAAGCCTAAATGCATTCTTTCCTAACCAAAATGCAATCCTGACACTAAGCCTAACATTAAACCTCGATTCTACGAAAATAACTCTACTACTAAGTAGAACTAATTCTCACATAACTCTAGCCCTTAATGTGCTCGTTTCTAACCCTAACACTAAGTCGTCAAAATTAACACTAACCCTAAGCCTAAATGCACTCTATATTAACCAAAATGCAATCCTGACACTAAGCCTAACACTAAACCTCAATTCTATGATAAAAACTCTAATATTAACTAGAACTAATTCTCACATAACTCTAACCCATAATGTGCTCGTTTCTAACCCTAACACTAAGTCGTCAATTTCAACACTAACCCTAAGCCTAAATGCACTCTATTCTAACCAAAATGCAATCCTGACACTAAGCCTAACATGAAACCTCGATTCTATGATAAAAACTCTAATATTAACTAGAACTAATTCTCACATAACTCTAACCCTCAATGTGCTCGTTTCTAATGCTAACACTAAGTCGTCAATTTCAACACTAACCCTAAGCCTAAATGCACTCTATTCTAACCAAAATGCAATCCTGACACTAAGCCTAACACTAAACCTCGATTCTACAAAAAAACTCTACTACTAACTAGGACGAATTCTCACATAACTCTAACCCTAAATGTGCTCGTTTCTAACCCTAACACTAAGTCGCAAATTTCAACACTAACCCTAAGCCTAAATGCACTCTATTCTGACCAAAATGCAATCCTGACACTAAGCCTAACATTAAACCTCGATTCTACGAAAAAAACTCTACTACTAACTAGAACTCATTCTCACATAACTCTAACCCTTAATGTGCTTGTTTCTAACCCGAACACTAAGTCGTCAATTTCAACACTAACCCTAAGCCTAAATGCACTCTATTCTGACCAAAATGCAATCCTGACACTAAGCCTAACACTAAACCTCGATTCTACGAAAAAAACTCTACTACTAACTAGAACTAATTCTCACATAACTCTAACCCTTAATGTGCTTGTTTCTAACCCGAACACTAAGTCGTCAATTTCAACAGTAACCCTAAGCCTAAATGCACTGTATTCTAACCAAAATGCAATGCTGACACTAAGCCTCACCTTAAACCTCGATTCTAAGAAAAAACTCTACTACTAACTATAATGAATTCTCACATTACTCTAACCCTAAATGTGCTCGTTTCTAACCCGAACACTAAGTCTTCAATTTTAACACTAACCCTGAGCCTCAATGCACTCTATTCTAACCAAAATGCAATCCTGACACTAAGCCTCACCATAAACCTCGATTCTACGAAAAAAACTCTAATACTAACTATTTCAAATTCTCACCATATCTCTAACCCTAAATGTGCTTGTTTCTAACCCTAACACTAAGTCGTCAATTTCAACACTAACCCTAAGCCTAAATGCACTCTATTCTAACCAAAATGCAATCCTGACACTAAGCCTAACACTAAACCTCGATTCTACGAAAAAAACTCTACTACTAACTAGAACTAATTCTCACATAACTCTAACCCTTAATGTGCTTGCTTCTAACCCTAACACTAAGTCGTCAATTTTAACACTAACCATGAGTCTAAATGCTCTCTATTCTAACCAAAATGCAATCCTGACACTAAACCTAACCTTAAACCTCGATTCAACGAAAAAAACTCCACTACTAATTATAACGAATGCTCTCATAACTCTAACCCTAAATGTGCTCGTTTCTAACCCGAACAGAAAGTCTTCAATTATAACACTAACCCTGAACCTAAATGCACTCTATTCTAACGAAAATTCAATCCTGACACTAAGCCTAACACTAAACCTCGATTCTACGAAAAAAACTCTACTACTAACTAGAACTAATTCTCACATAACTCTAACCCTTAATGTGCTCGTTTCTAACCCTAACACTAAGTCGTCAATTTCAACACTAACCCTAAGCCTAAATGCACTCCATTCTAACCAAAATGCAATCCTGACACTAAGCCTAACATTAAACCTCGATTCTACGAAAAAAACTCTAATACTAACTATAACGAATTCTCACCATAACTCTAACCCTAAATGTGCTCGTTTCTAACCGGAACACTAAGTCGTCAATTTCAACACTAACCCTAAGCCTTAATGCACTCTATTCTGACCAAAATCCAATCCTGACACTAAGGCTAATATAAACCTGGATTCTACGAAAAAAACTCTACTACTAACTAGAACTAATTCTCACATAACTCTAACCCTTAATGTGCTCGTTTCTAACCCTAACACTAAGTCGTCAATTTTAACACTAACCCTAAGCCTAAATGCACTCTATTCTAACCAAAATGCAATCCTGACACTAAGCCAAACACTAAACCTCGATTCTACGAAAAAAACTCTACTACTAACTAGAACTAATTCTCACATAACTCTAACCCTTAATGTGCTTGTTTCTAACCCTAACACTAAGTCGTCAATTTTGACACTAACTCTAAGCCTAAATGCACTCTATCCTAACCAAAATGCAATCCTGACACTAAGCCTAACACTAAACCTCGATTCTACAAAAAAACTCTACTACTAACTAGGACGAATTCTCACATAACTCTAACCCTAAATGTGCTCCTTTCTAACCTGAACACTAAGTGTTCAATTTTAACACTAACCCTCAGCCTAAATGCACTCTATTCTAACCAAAATTCAATCCTGACACTAGGCCTCACCACAAATCTCGATTCTGCGAAAAAAACTCTAATACTAACAATAACAAATTCTCACCATATCTCTAACCCTAAATGTGCTCGTTTCTAACCCTAACACAAAGTTGTCAATTTCAACACTAACCCTAAGCCTAAATGCTCTCTATTCTAACCAAAATGCAATCCTGACACTAAGCCAAACACTAAACCTCTATTCTACGAAAAAAACTCTACTACTAACTAGAACTAATTCTCACATAACTCGAACCCTTAATGTGCTTGTTTCTAACCCTAACACTAAGTCGTCAATTTTGACACTAACCCTAAGCCTAAATGCAGTCTATTCGAACCAAAATGCAATCCTGACACTAAGTCTAACCTTAAACCTCGATTCTACGAAAATAACTCTACTACTAAGTAGAACTAATTCTCACATAACTCTAGCCCTTAATGTGCTCGTTTCTAACCCTAACACTAAGTCGTCAAAATTAACACTAACCCTAAGCCTAAATGCACTCTATATTAACCAAAATGCAATCCTGACACTAAGCCTAACACTAAACCTCAATTCTATGATAAAAACTCTAATATTAACTAGAACTAATTCTCACATAACTCTAACCCATAATGTGCTCGTTTCTAACCCTAACACTAAGTCGTCAATTTCAACACTAACCCTAAGCCTAAATGCACTCTATTCTAACCAAAATGCAATCCTGACACTAAGCCTAACATGAAACCTCGATTCTATGATAAAAACTCTAATATTAACTAGAACTAATTCTCACATAACTCTAACCCTCAATGTGCTCGTTTCTAATGCTAACACTAAGTCGTCAATTTCAACACTAACCCTAAGCCTAAATGCACTCTATTCTAACCAAAATGCAATCCTGACACTAAGCCTAACACTAAACCTCGATTCTACAAAAAAACTCTACTACTAACTAGGACGAATTCTCACATAACTCTAACCCTAAATGTGCTCGTTTCTAACCCTAACACTAAGTCGCAAATTTCAACACTAACCCTAAGCCTAAATGCACTCTATTCTGACCAAAATGCAATCCTGACACTAAGCCTAACATTAAACCTCGATTCTACGAAAAAAACTCTACTACTAACTAGAACTCATTCTCACATAACTCTAACCCTTAATGTGCTTGTTTCTAACCCGAACACTAAGTCGTCAATTTCAACACTAACCCTAAGCCTAAATGCACTCTATTCTGACCAAAATGCAATCCTGACACTAAGCCTAACACTAAACCTCGATTCTACGAAAAAAACTCTACTACTAACTAGAACTAATTCTCACATAACTCTAACCCTTAATGTGCTTGTTTCTAACCCGAACACTAAGTCGTCAATTTCAACACTAACCCTAAGCCTAAATGCACTGTATTCTAAGCAAAATGCAATGCTGACACTAAGCCTCACCTTAAACCTCGATTCTAAGAAAAAACTCTACTACTAACTATAATGAATTCTCACATTACTCTAACCCTAAATGTGCTCGTTTCTAACCCGAACACTAAGTCTTCAATTTTAACACTAACCCTGAGCCTCAATGCACTCTATTCTAACCAAAATGCAATCCTGACACTAAGCCTCACCATAAACCTCGATTCTACGAAAAAAACTCTAATACTAACTATTTCAAATTCTCACCATATCTCTAACCCTAAATGTGCTTGTTTCTAACCCTAACACTAAGTCGTCAATTTCAACACTAACCCTAAGCCTAAATGCACTCTATTCTAACCAAAATGCAATCCTGACACTAAGCCTAACACTAAACCTCGATTCTACGAAAAAAACTCTACTGCTAACTAGAACTAATTCTCACATAACTCTAACCCTTAATGTGCTTGCTTCTAACCCTAACACTAAGTCGTCAATTTTAACACTAACCATGAGTCTAAATGCTCTCTATTCTAACCAAAATGCAATCCTGACACTAAACCTGACCTTAAACCTCGATTCTACGAAAAAAACTCCACTACTAATTATAACGAATGCTCACATAACTCTAACCCTAAATGTGCTCGTTTCTAACCCGAACACTAAGTCTTCAATTATAACACTAACCCTGAACCTAAATGCACTCTATTCTAACGAAAATTCAATCCTGACACTAAGCCTAACACTAAACCTCGATTCTACGAAAAAAACTCTACTACTAACTAGAACTAATTCTCACATAACTCTAACCCTTAATGTGCTCGTTTGTAACCCTAACACTAAGTCGTCAATTTTAACACTAACCCTAAGCCAAAATGCACTCTATTCGAACCAAAATGCAATCCTGACACTAAGCCTAACACTAAACCTCGATTCTACTAAAAAACTCTACTACTAACTATAACGAATTCTCACATAACTCTAACCCTTAATGTGCTCGTTTCTAACTCTAACACTAAGTCGTCAATTTCAACACTAACCCTAAGCCTAAATGCACTCCATTCTAACCAAAATGCAATCCTGACACTAAGCCTAACATTAAACCTCGATTCTACGAAAAAAACTCTAATACTAACTATAACGAATTCTCACCATAACTCTAACCCTAAATGTGCTCGTTTCTAACCGGAACACTAAGTCGTCAATTTCAACACTAACCCTAAGCCTTAATGCACTCTATTCTGACCAAAATCCAATCCTGACACTAAGGCTAATATAAACCTGGATTCTACGAAAAAAACTCTACTACTAACTAGAACTAATTCTCACATAACTCTAACCCTTACTGTGCTCGTTTCTAACCCTAACACTAAGTCGTCAATTTTAACACTAACCCTAAGCCTAAATGCACTCTATTCTAACCAAAATGCAATCCTGACACTAAGCCAAACACTAAACCTCGATTCTACGAAAAAAACTCTACTACTAACTAGAACTAATTCTCACATAACTCTAACCCTTAATGTGCTTGTTTCTAACCCTAACACTAAGTCGTCAATTTTGACACTAACTCTAAGCCTAAATGCACTCTATCCTAACCAAAATGCAATCCTGACACTAAGCCTAACACTAAACCTCGATTCTACAAAAAAACTCTACTACTAACTAGGACGAATTCTCACATAACTCTAACCCTAAATGTGCTCGTTTCTAACCCTAACACTAAGTCGCAAATTTCAACACTAACCCTAAGCCTAAATGCACTCTATTCTGACCAAAATGCAATCCTGACACTAAGCCTAACATTAAACCTCGATTCTACGAAAAAAACTCTACTACTAACTAGAACTAATTCTCACATAACTCTAACCCTAAATGTGCTCGTTTCTAACCCTAACACTAAGTCGTCAATTTCAACACTAACCCTAAGCCTAAATGCACTCTATTCTGACCAAAATGCAATCCTGACACTAAGCCTCACACTAAACCTCGATTCTCCGCAAAAAACTCTAATACTAACTATAACGAATTCTCACATAACTCTAACCCTTAATGTGCTCGTTTCTAACCCTAACACTAAGTCGTCAATTTCAACACTAACCCTAAGCCTAAATGCACTCTATTCTAACCAAAATGCAATCCTGACACTAAGCCTAACATTACACCTCGATTCTACGAAAAAAACTCTAATACTAACTATAACGAATTCTCACCATATCTCTAACCCTAAATGTGCTCGTTTCTAACCCGAACACTAAGTCGTCAATTTCAACACCAACCTGGAGCCCAAATGCACTCTATTCTAACCAAAATGGAATCCTGACACTGAGCCTAAGCCTAAACCTCGATTCTATGAAAAAAACTCTACTACTAACTATAACGAATTCTCACATAACTCTAACCCTAAATGTGCTCCTTTCTAACCCGAACACTAAGTGTTCAATTTTAACACTAACCCTCAGCCTAAATGCACTCTATTCTAACCAAAATTCAATCCTGACACTAGGCCTCACCACAAATCTCGATTCTGCGAAAAAAACTCTAATACTAACAATAACAAATTCTCACCATATCTCTAACCCTAAATGTGCTCGTTTCTAACCCTAACACAAAGTTGTCAATTTCAACACTAACCATAAGCCTAAATGCTCTCTATTCTAACCAAAATGCAATCCTGACACTAAGCCAAACCCTGAACCTCTATTCTACGAAAAAAACTCTACTACTAACTAGAACTAATTCTCACATAACTCTAACCCTTAATGTGCTTGTTTCTAACCCTAACACTAAGTCGTCAATTTTGACACTAACTCTAAGCCTAAATGCACTCTATCCTAACCAAAATGCAATCCTGACACTAAGCCTAACATTAAACCTCGATTCTACGAAAATAACTCTACTACTAACTAGAACTAATTCTCACATAACTCTAGCCCTTAATGTGCTCGTTTCTAACCCTAACACTAAGTCGTCAAAATTAACACTAACCCTAAGCCTAAATGCACTCTATATTAACCAAAATGCAATCCTGACACTAAGCCTAACACTAAACCTCAATTCTATGATAAAAACTCTAATATTAACTAGAACTAATTCTCACATAACTCTAACCCATAATGTGCTCGTTTCTAACCCTAACACTAAGTCGTCAATTTCAACACTAACCCTAAGCCTAAATGCACTCTATTCTAACCAAAATGCAATCCTGACACTAAGCCTAACATGAAACCTCGATTCTACGAAAAAAACTCTAATACTAACTATAACGAATTCTCACCAAAACTGTAACCTTAAATGTGCTCGTTTATAACCCGAACACTAATCGTCAATTTCAACACTAACCCTAAGCCTAAATGCACTCTATTCTGACCAAAATGCAATCCTGACACTAAGCCTAACACTAAAACTCGATTCTACGAAAAAAAATTTACTACTAACTAGAACTAATTCTCACATAACTCTAACCCTTAATGTGCTCGTTTCTAACCCTAAGTCGTCAATTTTAACACTAACCCTAAGCCTAAATGCACTCTATTCGAACCAAAATGCAATCCTGACACTAAGCCTAACCATAAACCTCTATTCTACGAAAATAACTCTACTACTAACTAGAAATAATTCTCACATAACTCTAACCCTTAATGTGCTCGTTTCTAACCCGAACACTAAGTCGTCAATTTCAACACTAAACCGGAGCCTAAATGCACTCTATTCTAACCAAAATGGAATCCTGACACTGAGCTTAAGCCTAAACCTCGATTCTATGAAAAAAACTCTACTACTAACTATAACGAATTCTCACATAACTCTAACCATTAATGTGCTCGTTTCTAACCCTAACACTAAGTCGTCAATTTCAACACTAACCCTAAGCCTAAATGCATTCTTTCCTAACCAAAATGCAATCCTGACACTAAGCCTAACATTAAACCTCGATTCTACGAAAATAACTCTACTACTAAGTAGAACTAATTCTCACATAACTCTAGCCCTTAATGTGCTCGTTTCTAACCCTAACACTAAGTCGTCAAAATTAACACTAACCCTAAGCCTAAATGCACTCTATATTAACCAAAATGCAATCCTGACACTAAGCCTAACACTAAACCTCAATTCTATGATAAAAACTCTAATATTAACTAGAACTAATTCTCACATAACTCTAACCCATAATGTGCTCGTTTCTAACCCTAACACTAAGTCGTCAATTTCAACACTAACCCTAAGCCTAAATGCACTCTATTCTAACCAAAATGCAATCCTGACACTAAGCCTAACATGAAACCTCGATTCTATGATAAAAACTCTAATATTAACTAGAACTAATTCTCACATAACTCTAACCCTCAATGTGCTCGTTTCTAATGCTAACACTAAGTCGTCAATTTCAACACTAACCCTAAGCCTAAATGCACTCTATTCTAACCAAAATGCAATCCTGACACTAAGCCTAACACTAAACCTCGATTCTACAAAAAAACTCTACTACTAACTAGGACGAATTCTCACATAACTCTAACCCTAAATGTGCTCGTTTCTAACCCTAACACTAAGTCGCAAATTTCAACACTAACCCTAAGCCTAAATGCACTCTATTCTGACCAAAATGCAATCCTGACACTAAGCCTAACATTAAACCTCGATTCTACGAAAAAAACTCTACTACTAACTAGAACTCATTCTCACATAACTCTAACCCTTAATGTGCTTGTTTCTAACCCTAACACTAAGTCGTCAATTTTGACACTAACTCTAAGCCTAAATGCACTCTATCCTAACCAAAATGCAATCCTGACACTACGCCTAACACTAAACCTCGATTCTACAAAAAAACTCTACTACTAACTAGGACGAATTCTCACATAACTCTAACCCTAAATGTGCTCGTTTCTAACCCTAACACTAAGTCGCAAATTTCAACACTAACCCTAAGCCTAAATGCACTCTATTCTGACCAAAATGCAATCCTGACACTAAGCCTAACATTAAACCTCGATTCTACGAAAAAAACTCTACTACTAACTAGAACTAATTCTCACATAACTCTAACCCTTAATGTGCTTGTTTCTAACCCGAACACTAAGTCGTCAATTTCAACACTAACCCTAAGCCTAAATGCACTCTATTCTGACCAAAATGCAATCCTGACACTAAGCCTCACACTAAACCTCGATTCTCCGCAAAAAACTCTAATACTAACTATAACGAATTCTCACATAACTCTAACCCTTAATGTGCTCGTTTCTAACCCTAACACTAAGTCGTCAATTTCAACACTAACCCTAAGCCTAAATGCACTCTATTCTAACCAAAATGCAATCCTGACACTAAGCCTAACATTACACCTCGATTCTACGAAAAAAACTGTAATACTAACTATAACGAATTCTCACCATATCTCTAACCCTAAATGTGCTCGTTTCTAACCCGAACACTAAGTCGTCAATTTCAACACCAACCTGGAGCCCAAATGCACTCTATTCTAACCAAAATGGAATCCTGACACTGAGCCTAAGCCTAAACCTCGATTCTATGAAAAAAACTCTACTACTAACTATAACGAATTCTCACATAACTCTAACCCTAAATGTGCTCCTTTCTAACCCGAACACTAAGTGTTCAATTTTAACACTAACCCTCAGCCTAAATGCACTCTATTCTAACCAAAATTCAATCCTGACACTAGGCCTCACCACAAATCTCGATTCTGCGAAAAAAACTCTAATACTAACAATAACAAATTCTCACCATATCTCTAACCCTAAATGTGCTCGTTTCTAACCCTAACACAAAGTTGTCAATTTCAACACTAACCATAAGCCTAAATGCTCTCTATTCTAACCAAAATGCAATCCTGACACTAAGCCAAACCCTGAACCTCTATTCTACGAAAAAAACTCTACTACTAACTAGAACTAATTCTCACATAACTCTAACCCTTAATGTGCTTGTTTCTAACCCTAACACTAAGTCGTCAATTTTGACACTAACTCTAAGCCTAAATGCACTCTATCCTAACCAAAATGCAATCCTGACACTAAGCCTAACATTAAACCTCGATTCTACGAAAATAACTCTACTACTAACTAGAACTAATTCTCACATAACTCTAGCCCTTAATGTGCTCGTTTCTAACCCTAACACTAAGTCGTCAAAATTAACACTAACCCTAAGCCTAAATGCACTCTATATTAACCAAAATGCAATCCTGACACTAAGCCTAACACTAAACCTCAATTCTATGATAAAAACTCTAATATTAACTAGAACTAATTCTCACATAACTCTAACCCATAATGTGCTCGTTTCTAACCCTAACACTAAGTCGTCAATTTCAACACTAACCCTAAGCCTAAATGCACTCTATTCTAACCAAAATGCAATCCTGACACTAAGCCTAACATGAAACCTCGATTCTACGAAAAAAACTCTAATACTAACTATAACGAATTCTCACCAAAACTGTAACCTTAAATGTGCTCGTTTATAACCCGAACACTAATCGTCAATTTCAACACTAACCCTAAGCCTAAATGCACTCTATTCTGACCAAAATGCAATCCTGACACTAAGCCTAACACTAAAACTCGATTCTACGAAAAAAAATTTACTACTAACTAGAACTAATTCTCACATAACTCTAACCCTTAATGTGCTCGTTTCTAACCCTAAGTCGTCAATTTTAACACTAACCCTAAGCCTAAATGCACTCTATTCGAACCAAAATGCAATCCTGACACTAAGCCTAACCATAAACCTCTATTCTACGAAAATAACTCTACTACTAACTAGAAATAATTCTCACATAACTCTAACCCTTAATGTGCTCGTTTCTAACCCGAACACTAAGTCGTCAATTTCAACACTAAACCGGAGCCTAAATGCACTCTATTCTAACCAAAATGGAATCCTGACACTGAGCTTAAGCCTAAACCTCGATTCTATGAAAAAAACTCTACTACTAACTATAACGAATTCTCACATAACTCTAACCATTAATGTGCTCGTTTCTAACCCTAACACTAAGTCGTCAATTTCAACACTAACCCTAAGCCTAAATGCATTCTTTCCTAACCAAAATGCAATCCTGACACTAAGCCTAACATTAAACCTCGATTCTACGAAAATAACTCTACTACTAAGTAGAACTAATTCTCACATAACTCTAGCCCTTAATGTGCTCGTTTCTAACCCTAACACTAAGTCGTCAAAATTAACACTAACCCTAAGCCTAAATGCACTCTATATTAACCAAAATGCAATCCTGACACTAAGCCTAACACTAAACCTCAATTCTATGATAAAAACTCTAATATTAACTAGAACTAATTCTCACATAACTCTAACCCATAATGTGCTCGTTTCTAACCCTAACACTAAGTCGTCAATTTCAACACTAACCCTAAGCCTAAATGCACTCTATTCTAACCAAAATGCAATCCTGACACTAAGCCTAACATGAAACCTCGATTCTATGATAAAAACTCTAATATTAACTAGAACTAATTCTCACATAACTCTAACCCTCAATGTGCTCGTTTCTAATGCTAACACTAAGTCGTCAATTTCAACACTAACCCTAAGCCTAAATGCACTCTATTCTAACCAAAATGCAATCCTGACACTAAGCCTAACACTAAACCTCGATTCTACAAAAAAACTCTACTACTAACTAGGACGAATTCTCACATAACTCTAACCCTAAATGTGCTCGTTTCTAACCCTAACACTAAGTCGCAAATTTCAACACTAACCCTAAGCCTAAATGCACTCTATTCTGACCAAAATGCAATCCTGACACTAAGCCTAACATTAAACCTCGATTCTACGAAAAAAACTCTACTACTAACTAGAACTCATTCTCACATAACTCTAACCCTTAATGTGCTTGTTTCTAACCCGAACACTAAGTCGTCAATTTCAACACTAACCCTAAGCCTAAATGCACTCTATTCTGACCAAAATGCAATCCTGACACTAAGCCTAACACTAAACCTCGATTCTACGAAAAAAACTCTACTACTAACTAGAACTAATTCTCACATAACTCTGACCCTTAATGTGCTTGTTTCTAACCCGAACACTAAGTCGTCAATTTCAACAGTAACCCTAAGCCTAAATGCACTGTATTCTAACCAAAATGCAATGCTGACACTAAGCCTCACCTTAAACCTCGATTCTAAGAAAAAACTCTACTACTAACTATAATGAATTCTCACATTACTCTAACCCTAAATGTGCTCGTTTCTAACCCGAACACTAAGTCTTCAATTTTAACACTAACCCTGAGCCTCAATGCACTCTATTCTAACCAAAATGCAATCCTGACACTAAGCCTCACCATAAACCTCGATTCTACGAAAAAAACTCTAATACTAACTATTTCAAATTCTCACCATATCTCTAACCCTAAATGTGCTTGTTTCTAACCCTAACACTAAGTCGTCAATTTCAACACTAACCCTGAGCCTCAATGCACTCTATTCTAACCAAAATGCAATCCTGACACTAAGCCTAACACTAAACCTCGATTCTACGAAAAAAACTCTACTACTAACTAGAACTAATTCTCACATAACTCTAACCCTTAATGTGCTTGCTTCTAACCCTAACACTAAGTCGTCAATTTTAACACTAACCATGAGTCTAAATGCTCTCTATTCTAACCAAAATGCAATCCTGACACTAAACCTAACCTTAAACCTCGATTCAACGAAAAAAACTCCACTACTAATTATAACGAATGCTCTCATAACTCTAACCCTAAATGTGCTCGTTTCTAACCCGAACAGAAAGTCTTCAATTATAACACTAACCCTGAACCTAAATGCACTCTATTCTAACGAAAATTCAATCCTGACACTAAGCCTAACACTAAACCTCGATTCTACGAAAAAAACTCTACTACTAACTAGAACTAATTCTCACATAACTCTAACCCTTAATGTGCTCGTTTCTAACCCTAACACTAAGTCGTCAATTTTAACACTAACCCTAAGCCAAAATGCACTCTATTCGAACCAAAATGCAATCCTGACACTAAGCCTAACACTAAACCTCGATTCTACTAAAAAACTCTAATACTAACTATAACTAATTCTCACATAACTCTATCCCTTAATGTGCTCGTTTCTAACTCTAACACTAAGTCGTCAATTTCAACACTAACCCTAAGCCTAAATGCACTCCATTCTAACCAAAATGCAATCCTGACACTAAGCCTAACATTAAACCTCGATTCTACGAAAAAAACTCTAATACTAACTATAACGAATTCTCACCATAACTCTAACCCTAAATGTGCTCGTTTCTAACCGGAACACTAAGTCGTCAATTTCAACACTAACCCTAAGCCTTAATGCACTCTATTCTGACCAAAATGCAATCCTGACACTAAGCCTCACACTAAACCTCGATTCTCCGCAAAAAACTCTAATACTAACTATAACGAATTCTCACATAACTCTAACCCTTAATGTGCTCGTTTCTAACCCTAACACTAAGTCGTCAATTTCAACACTAACCCTAAGCCTAAATGCACTCTATTCTAACCAAAATGCAATCCTGACACTAAGCCTAACATTACACCTCGATTCTACGAAAAAAACTGTAATACTAACTATAACGAATTCTCACCATATCTCTAACCCTAAATGTGCTCGTTTCTAACCCGAACACTAAGTCGTCAATTTCAACACCAACCTGGAGCCCAAATGCACTCTATTCTAACCAAAATGGAATCCTGACACTGAGCCTAAGCCTAAACCTCGATTCTATGAAAAAAACTCTACTACTAACTATAACGAATTCTCACATAACTCTAACCCTAAATGTGCTCCTTTCTAACCCGAACACTAAGTGTTCAATTTTAACACTAACCCTCAGCCTAAATGCACTCTATTCTAACCAAAATTCAATCCTGACACTAGGCCTCACCACAAATCTCGATTCTGCGAAAAAAACTCTAATACTAACAATAACAAATTCTCACCATATCTCTAACCCTAAATGTGCTCGTTTCTAACCCTAACACAAAGTTGTCAATTTCAACACTAACCATAAGCCTAAATGCTCTCTATTCTAACCAAAATGCAATCCTGACACTAAGCCAAACCCTGAACCTCTATTCTACGAAAAAAACTCTACTACTAACTAGAACTAATTCTCACATAACTCTAACCCTTAATGTGCTTGTTTCTAACCCTAACACTAAGTCGTCAATTTTGACACTAACTCTAAGCCTAAATGCACTCTATCCTAACCAAAATGCAATCCTGACACTAAGCCTAACATTAAACCTCGATTCTACGAAAATAACTCTACTACTAACTAGAACTAATTCTCACATAACTCTAGCCCTTAATGTGCTCGTTTCTAACCCTAACACTAAGTCGTCAAAATTAACACTAACCCTAAGCCTAAATGCACTCTATATTAACCAAAATGCAATCCTGACACTAAGCCTAACACTAAACCTCAATTCTATGATAAAAACTCTAATATTAACTAGAACTAATTCTCACATAACTCTAACCCATAATGTGCTCGTTTCTAACCCTAACACTAAGTCGTCAATTTCAACACTAACCCTAAGCCTAAATGCACTCTATTCTAACCAAAATGCAATCCTGACACTAAGCCTAACATGAAACCTCGATTCTACGAAAAAAACTCTAATACTAACTATAACGAATTCTCACCAAAACTGTAACCTTAAATGTGCTCGTTTATAACCCGAACACTAATCGTCAATTTCAACACTAACCCTAAGCCTAAATGCACTCTATTCTGACCAAAATGCAATCCTGACACTAAGCCTAACACTAAAACTCGATTCTACGAAAAAAAATTTACTACTAACTAGAACTAATTCTCACATAACTCTAACCCTTAATGTGCTCGTTTCTAACCCTAAGTCGTCAATTTTAACACTAACCCTAAGCCTAAATGCACTCTATTCGAACCAAAATGCAATCCTGACACTAAGCCTAACCATAAACCTCTATTCTACGAAAATAACTCTACTACTAACTAGAAATAATTCTCACATAACTCTAACCCTTAATGTGCTCGTTTCTAACCCGAACACTAAGTCGTCAATTTCAACACTAAACCGGAGCCTAAATGCACTCTATTCTAACCAAAATGGAATCCTGACACTGAGCTTAAGCCTAAACCTCGATTCTATGAAAAAAACTCTACTACTAACTATAACGAATTCTCACATAACTCTAACCATTAATGTGCTCGTTTCTAACCCTAACACTAAGTCGTCAATTTCAACACTAACCCTAAGCCTAAATGCATTCTTTCCTAACCAAAATGCAATCCTGACACTAAGCCTAACATTAAACCTCGATTCTACGAAAATAACTCTACTACTAAGTAGAACTAATTCTCACATAACTCTAGCCCTTAATGTGCTCGTTTCTAACCCTAACACTAAGTCGTCAAAATTAACACTAACCCTAAGCCTAAATGCACTCTATATTAACCAAAATGCAATCCTGACACTAAGCCTAACACTAAACCTCAATTCTATGATAAAAACTCTAATATTAACTAGAACTAATTCTCACATAACTCTAACCCATAATGTGCTCGTTTCTAACCCTAACACTAAGTCGTCAATTTCAACACTAACCCTAAGCCTAAATGCACTCTATTCTAACCAAAATGCAATCCTGACACTAAGCCTAACATGAAACCTCGATTCTATGATAAAAACTCTAATATTAACTAGAACTAATTCTCACATAACTCTAACCCTCAATGTGCTCGTTTCTAATGCTAACACTAAGTCGTCAATTTCAACACTAACCCTAAGCCTAAATGCACTCTATTCTAACCAAAATGCAATCCTGACACTAAGCCTAACACTAAACCTCGATTCTACAAAAAAACTCTACTACTAACTAGGACGAATTCTCACATAACTCTAACCCTAAATGTGCTCGTTTCTAACCCTAACACTAAGTCGCAAATTTCAACACTAACCCTAAGCCTAAATGCACTCTATTCTGACCAAAATGCAATCCTGACACTAAGCCTAACATTAAACCTCGATTCTACGAAAAAAACTCTACTACTAACTAGAACTCATTCTCACATAACTCTAACCCTTAATGTGCTTGTTTCTAACCCGAACACTAAGTCGTCAATTTCAACACTAACCCTAAGCCTAAATGCACTCTATTCTGACCAAAATGCAATCCTGACACTAAGCCTAACACTAAACCTCGATTCTACGAAAAAAACTCTACTACTAACTAGAACTAATTCTCACATAACTCTGACCCTTAATGTGCTTGTTTCTAACCCGAACACTAAGTCGTCAATTTCAACAGTAACCCTAAGCCTAAATGCACTGTATTCTAACCAAAATGCAATGCTGACACTAAGCCTCACCTTAAACCTCGATTCTAAGAAAAAACTCTACTACTAACTATAATGAATTCTCACATTACTCTAACCCTAAATGTGCTCGTTTCTAACCCGAACACTAAGTCTTCAATTTTAACACTAACCCTGAGCCTCAATGCACTCTATTCTAACCAAAATGCAATCCTGACACTAAGCCTCACCATAAACCTCGATTCTACGAAAAAAACTCTAATACTAACTATTTCAAATTCTCACCATATCTCTAACCCTAAATGTGCTTGTTTCTAACCCTAACACTAAGTCGTCAATTTCAACACTAACCCTGAGCCTCAATGCACTCTATTCTAACCAAAATGCAATCCTGACACTAAGCCTAACACTAAACCTCGATTCTACGAAAAAAACTCTACTACTAACTAGAACTAATTCTCACATAACTCTAACCCTTAATGTGCTTGCTTCTAACCCTAACACTAAGTCGTCAATTTTAACACTAACCATGAGTCTAAATGCTCTCTATTCTAACCAAAATGCAATCCTGACACTAAACCTAACCTTAAACCTCGATTCAACGAAAAAAACTCCACTACTAATTATAACGAATGCTCTCATAACTCTAACCCTAAATGTGCTCGTTTCTAACCCGAACAGAAAGTCTTCAATTATAACACTAACCCTGAACCTAAATGCACTCTATTCTAACGAAAATTCAATCCTGACACTAAGCCTAACACTAAACCTCGATTCTACGAAAAAAACTCTACTACTAACTAGAACTAATTCTCACATAACTCTAACCCTTAATGTGCTCGTTTCTAACCCTAACACTAAGTCGTCAATTTTAACACTAACCCTAAGCCAAAATGCACTCTATTCGAACCAAAATGCAATCCTGACACTAAGCCTAACACTAAACCTCGATTCTACTAAAAAACTCTAATACTAACTATAACTAATTCTCACATAACTCTATCCCTTAATGTGCTCGTTTCTAACTCTAACACTAAGTCGTCAATTTCAACACTAACCCTAAGCCTAAATGCACTCCATTCTAACCAAAATGCAATCCTGACACTAAGCCTAACATTAAACCTCGATTCTACGAAAAAAACTCTAATACTAACTATAACGAATTCTCACCATAACTCTAACCCTAAATGTGCTCGTTTCTAACCGGAACACTAAGTCGTCAATTTCAACACTAACCCTAAGCCTTAATGCACTCTATTCTGACCAAAATCCAATCCTGACACTAAGGCTAATATAAACCTGGATTCTACGAAAAAAACTCTACTACTAACTAGAACTAATTCTCACATAACTCTAACCCTTAATGTGCTCGTTTCTAACCCTAACACTAAGTCGTCAATTTTAACACTAACCCTAAGCCTAAATGCACTCTATTCTAACCAAAATGCAATCCTGACACTAAGCCAAACACTAAACCTCGATTCTACGAAAAAAACTCTACTACTAACTAGAACTAATTCTCACATAACTCTAACCCTTAATGTGCTTGTTTCTAACCCTAACACTAAGTCGTCAATTTTGACACTAACTCTAAGCCTAAATGCACTCTATCCTAACCAAAATGCAATCCTGACACTAAGCCTAACACTAAACCTCGATTCTACAAAAAAACTCTACTACTAACTAGGACGAATTCTCACATAACTCTAACCCTAAATGTGCTCCTTTCTAACCTGAACACTAAGTGTTCAATTTTAACACTAACCCTCAGCCTAAATGCACTCTATTCTAACCAAAATTCAATCCTGACACTAGGCCTCACCACAAATCTCGATTCTGCGAAAAAAACTCTAATACTAACAATAACAAATTCTCACCATATCTCTAACCCTAAATGTGCTCGTTTCTAACCCTAACACAAAGTTGTCAATTTCAACACTAACCCTAAGCCTAAATGCTCTCTATTCTAACCAAAATGCAATCCTGACACTAAGCCAAACACTAAACCTCTATTCTACGAAAAAAACTCTACTACTAACTAGAACTAATTCTCACATAACTCGAACCCTTAATGTGCTTGTTTCTAACCCTAACACTAAGTCGTCAATTTTGACACTAACCCTAAGCCTAAATGCAGTCTATTCGAACCAAAATGCAATCCTGACACTAAGTCTAACCTTAAACCTCGATTCTACGAAAATAACTCTACTACTAAGTAGAACTAATTCTCACATAACTCTAGCCCTTAATGTGCTCGTTTCTAACCCTAACACTAAGTCGTCAAAATTAACACTAACCCTAAGCCTAAATGCACTCTATATTAACCAAAATGCAATCCTGACACTAAGCCTAACACTAAACCTCAATTCTATGATAAAAACTCTAATATTAACTAGAACTAATTCTCACATAACTCTAACCCATAATGTGCTCGTTTCTAACCCTAACACTAAGTCGTCAATTTCAACACTAACCCTAAGCCTAAATGCACTCTATTCTAACCAAAATGCAATCCTGACACTAAGCCTAACATGAAACCTCGATTCTATGATAAAAACTCTAATATTAACTAGAACTAATTCTCACATAACTCTAACCCTCAATGTGCTCGTTTCTAATGCTAACACTAAGTCGTCAATTTCAACACTAACCCTAAGCCTAAATGCACTCTATTCTAACCAAAATGCAATCCTGACACTAAGCCTAACACTAAACCTCGATTCTACAAAAAAACTCTACTACTAACTAGGACGAATTCTCACATAACTCTAACCCTAAATGTGCTCGTTTCTAACCCTAACACTAAGTCGCAAATTTCAACACTAACCCTAAGCCTAAATGCACTCTATTCTGACCAAAATGCAATCCTGACACTAAGCCTAACATTAAACCTCGATTCTACGAAAAAAACTCTACTACTAACTAGAACTCATTCTCACATAACTCTAACCCTTAATGTGCTTGTTTCTAACCCGAACACTAAGTCGTCAATTTCAACACTAACCCTAAGCCTAAATGCACTCTATTCTGACCAAAATGCAATCCTGACACTAAGCCTAACACTAAACCTCGATTCTACGAAAAAAACTCTACTACTAACTAGAACTAATTCTCACATAACTCTGACCCTTAATGTGCTTGTTTCTAACCCGAACACTAAGTCGTCAATTTCAACAGTAACCCTAAGCCTAAATGCACTGTATTCTAACCAAAATGCAATGCTGACACTAAGCCTCACCTTAAACCTCGATTCTAAGAAAAAACTCTACTACTAACTATAATGAATTCTCACATTACTCTAACCCTAAATGTGCTCGTTTCTAACCCGAACACTAAGTCTTCAATTTTAACACTAACCCTGAGCCTCAATGCACTCTATTCTAACCAAAATGCAATCCTGACACTAAGCCTCACCATAAACCTCGATTCTACGAAAAAAACTCTAATACTAACTATTTCAAATTCTCACCATATCTCTAACCCTAAATGTGCTTGTTTCTAACCCTAACACTAAGTCGTCAATTTCAACACTAACCCTAAGCCTAAATGCACTCTATTCTAACCAAAATGCAATCCTGACACTAAGCCTAACACTAAACCTCGATTCTACGAAAAAAACTCTACTACTAACTAGAACTAATTCTCACATAACTCTAACCCTTAATGTGCTTGCTTCTAACCCTAACACTAAGTCGTCAATTTTAACACTAACCATGAGTCTAAATGCTCTCTATTCTAACCAAAATGCAATCCTGACACTAAACCTAACCTTAAACCTCGATTCTACGAAAAAAACTCCACTACTAATTATAACGAATGCTCACATAACTCTAACCCTAAATGTGCTCGTTTCTAACCCGAACACTAAGTCTTCAATTATAACACTAACCCTGAACCTAAATGCACTCTATTCTAACGAAAATTCAATCCTGACACTAAGCCTAACACTAAACCTCGATTCTACGAAAAAAACTCTACTACTAACTAGAACTAATTCTCACATAACTCTAACCCTTAATGTGCTCGTTTGTAACCCTAACACTAAGTCGTCAATTTTAACACTAACCCTAAGCCAAAATGCACTCTATTCGAACCAAAATGCAATCCTGACACTAAGCCTAACACTAAACCTCGATTCTACTAAAAAACTCTAATACTAACTATAACTAATTCTCACATAACTCTATCCCTTAATGTGCTCGTTTCTAACTCTAACACTAAGTCGTCAATTTCAACACTAACCCTAAGACTAAATGCACTCCATTCTAACCAAAATGCAATCCTGACACTAAGCCTAACATTAAACCTCGATTCTACGAAAAAAACTCTAATACTAACTATAACGAATTCTCACCATAACTCTAACCCTAAATGTGCTCGTTTCTAACCGGAACACTAAGTCGTCAATTTCAACACTAACCCTAAGCCTTAATGCACTCTATTCTGACCAAAATCCAATCCTGACACTAAGGCTAATATAAACCTGGATTCTACGAAAAAAACTCTACTACTAACTAGAACTAATTCTCACATAACTCTAACCCTTAATGTGCTCGTTTCTAACCCTAACACTAAGTCGTCAATTTTAACACTAACCCTAAGCCTAAATGCACTCTATTCTAACCAAAATGCAATCCTGACACTAAGCCAAACACTAAACCTCGATTCTACGAAAAAAACTCTACTACTAACTAGAACTAATTCTCACATAACTCTAACCCTTAATGTGCTTGTTTCTAACCCTAACACTAAGTCGTCAATTTTGACACTAACTCTAAGCCTAAATGCACTCTATCCTAACCAAAATGCAATCCTGACACTAAGCCTAACACTAAACCTCGATTCTACAAAAAAACTCTACTACTAACTAGGACGAATTCTCACATAACTCTAACCCTAAATGTGCTCGTTTCTAACCCTAACACTAAGTCGCAAATTTCAACACTAACCCTAAGCCTAAATGCACTCTATTCTGACCAAAATGCAATCCTGACACTAAGCCTAACATTAAACCTCGATTCTACGAAAAAAACTCTACTACTAACTAGAACTAATTCTCACATAACTCTAACCCTTAATGTGCTTGTTTCTAACCCGAACACTAAGTCGTCAATTTCAACACTAACCCTAAGCCTAAATGCACTCTATTCTGACCAAAATGCAATCCTGACACTAAGCCTAACACTAAACCTCGATTCTACGAAAAAAACTCTTCTACTAACTAGAACTAATTCTCACATAACTCTAACCCTTAATGTGCTTGTTTCTAACCCGAACACTAAGTCGTCAATTTCAACAGTAACCCTAAGCCTAAATGCACTCTATTCTAACCAAAATGCAATGCTGACACTAAGCCTCACCTTAAACCTCGATTCTAAGAAAAAACTCTACTACTAACTATAATGAATTCTCACATTACTCTAACCCTAAATGTGCTCTTTTCTAACCCGAACACTAAGTCTTCAATTTTAACACTAACCCTGAGCCTCAATGCACTCTATTCTAACCAAAATGCAATCCTGACACTAAGCCTCACCATAAACCTCGATTCTACGAAAAAAACTCTAATACTAACTATTTCAAATTCTCACCATATCTCTAACCCTAAATGTGCTTGTTTCTAACCCTAACACTAAGTCGTCAATTTCAACACTAACCCTAAGCCTAAATGCACTCTATTCTAACCAAAATGCAATCCTGACACTAAGCCTAACACTAAACCTCGATTCTACGAAAAAAACTCTACTACTAACTAGAACTAATTCTCACATAACTCTAACCCTTAATGTGCTTGCTTCTAACCCTAACACTAAGTCGTCAATTTTAACACTAACCATGAGTCTAAATGCTCTCTATTCTAACCAAAATGCAATCCTGACACTAAACCTAACCTTAAACCTCGATTCTACGAAAAAAACTCCACTACTAATTATAACGAATGCTCACATAACTCTAACCCTAAATGTGCTCGTTTCTAACCCGAACACTAAGTCTTCAATTATAACACTAACCCTGAACCTAAATGCACTCTATTCTAACGAAAATTCAATCCTGACACTAAGCCTAACACTAAACCTCGATTCTACGAAAAAAACTCTACTACTAACTAGAACTAATTCTCACATAACTCTAACCCTTAATGTGCTCGTTTGTAACCCTAACACTAAGTCGTCAATTTTAACACTAACCCTAAGCCAAAATGCACTCTATTCGAACCAAAATGCAATCCTGACACTAAGCCTAACACTAAACCTCGATTCTACTAAAAAACTCTAATACTAACTATAACTAATTCTCACATAACTCTATCCCTTAATGTGCTCGTTTCTAACTCTAACACTAAGTCGTCAATTTCAACACTAACCCTAAGACTAAATGCACTCCATTCTAACCAAAATGCAATCCTGACACTAAGCCTAACTTTAAACCTCGATTCTACGAAAAAAACTCTAATACTAACTATAACGAATTCTCACCATAACTCTAACCCTAAATGTGCTCGTTTCTAACCGGAACACTAAGTCGTCAATTTCAACACTAACCCTAAGCCTTAATGCACTCTATTCTGACCAAAATCCAATCCTGACACTAAGGCTAATATAAACCTGGATTCTACGAAAAAAACTCTACTACTAACTAGAACTAATTCTCACATAACTCTAACCCTTAATGTGCTCGTTTCTAACCCTAACACTAAGTCGTCAATTTTAACACTAACCCTAAGCCTAAATGCACTCTATTCTAACCAAAATGCAATCCTGACACTAAGCCAAACACTAAACCTCGATTCTACGAAAAAAACTCTACTACTAACTAGAACTAATTCTCACATAACTCTAACCCTTAATGTGCTTGTTTCTAACCCTAACACTAAGTCGTCAATTTTGACACTAACTCTAAGCCTAAATGCACTCTATCCTAACCAAAATGCAATCCTGACACTAAGCCTAACACTAAACCTCGATTCTACAAAAAAACTCTACTACTAACTAGGACGAATTCTCACATAACTCTAACCCTAAATGTGCTCGTTTCTAACCCTAACACTAAGTCGCAAATTTCAACACTAACCCTAAGCCTAAATGCACTCTATTCTGACCAAAATGCAATCCTGACACTAAGCCTAACATTAAACCTCGATTCTACGAAAAAAACTCTACTACTAACTAGAACTAATTCTCACATAACTCTAACCCTTAATGTGCTTGTTTCTAACCCGAACACTAAGTCGTCAATTTCAACACTAACCCTAAGCCTAAATGCACTCTATTCTGACCAAAATGCAATCCTGACACTAAGCCTAACACTAAACCTCGATTCTACGAAAAAAACTCTTCTACTAACTAGAACTAATTCTCACATAACTCTAACCCTTAATGTGCTTGTTTCTAACCCGAACACTAAGTCGTCAATTTCAACAGTAACCCTAAGCCTAAATGCACTCTATTCTAACCAAAATGCAATGCTGACACTAAGCCTCACCTTAAACCTCGATTCTAAGAAAAAACTCTACTACTAACTATAATGAATTCTCACATTACTCTAACCCTAAATGTGCTCTTTTCTAACCCGAACACTAAGTCTTCAATTTTAACACTAACCCTGAGCCTCAATGCACTCTATTCTAACCAAAATGCAATCCTGACACTAAGCCTCACCATAAACCGCGATTCTACGAAAAAAACTCTAATACTAACTATTTCAAATTCTCACCATATCTCTAACCCTAAATGTGCTTGTTTCTAACCCTAACACTAAGTCGTCAATTTCAACACTAACCCTAAGCCTAAATGCACTCTATTCTAACCAAAATGCAATCCTGACACTAAGCCTAACACTAAACCTCGATTCTACGAAAAAAACTCTACTACTAACTAGAACTAATTCTCACATAACTCTAACCCTTAATGTGCTTGCTTCTAACCCTAACACTAAGTCGTCAATTTTAACACTAACCATGAGTCTAAATGCTCTCTATTCTAACCAAAATGCAATCCTGACACTAAACCTAACCTTAAACCTCGATTCTACGAAAAAAACTCCACTACTAATTATAACGAATGCTCACATAACTCTAACCCTAAATGTGCTCGTTTCTAACCCGAACAGAAAGTCTTCAATTATAACACTAACCCTGAACCTAAATGCACTCTATTCTAACGAAAATTCAATCCTGACACTAAGCCTAACACTAAACCTCGATTCTACGAAAAAAACTCTACTACTAACTAGAACTAATTCTCACATAACTCTAACCCTTAATGTGCTCGTTTCTAACCCTAACACTAAGTCGTCAATTTTAACACTAACCCTAAGCCAAAATGCACTCTATTCGAACCAAAATGCAATCCTGACACTAAGCCTAACACTAAACCTCGATTCTACTAAAAAACTCTAATACTAACTATAACTAATTCTCACATAACTCTATCCCTTAATGTGCTCGTTTCTAACTCTAACACTAAGTCGTCAATTTCAACACTAACCCTAAGCCTAAATGCACTCCATTCTAACCAAAATGCAATCCTGACACTAAGCCTAACATTAAACCTCGATTCTACGAAAAAAACTCTAATACTAACTATAACGAATTCTCACCATAACTCTAACCCTAAATGTGCTCGTTTCTAACCGGAACACTAAGTCGTCAATTTCAACACTAACCCTAAGCCTTAATGCACTCTATTCTGACCAAAATCCAATCCTGACACTAAGGCTAATATAAACCTGGATTCTACGAAAAAAACTCTACTACTACCTAGAACTAATTCTCACATAACTCTAACCCTTAATGTGCTCGTTTCTAACCCTAACACTAAGTCGTCAATTTTAACACTAACCCTAAGCCTATATGCACTCTATTCTAACCAAAATGCAATCCTGACACTAAGCCAAACACTAAACCTCGATTCTACGAAAAAAACTCTACTACTAACTAGAACTAATTCTCACATAACTCTAACCCTTAATGTGCTTGTTTCTAACCCTAACACTAAGTCGTCAATTTTAACACTAACTCTAAGCCTAAATGCACTCTATTCGAATCAAAATGCAATCCTGACACTAAGCCTCACACTAAACCTCGATTCTCCGCAAAAAACTCTAATACTAACTATAACGAATTCTCACATAACTCTAACCCTTAATGTGCTCGTTTCTAACCCTAACACTAAGTCGTCAATTTCAACACTAACCCTAAGCCTAAATGCACTCTATTCGAACCAAAATGCAATCCTGACACTAAGCCTAACATTACACCTCGATTCTACGAAAAAAACTGTAATACTAACTATAACGAATTCGCACCATATCTCTAACCCTAAATGTGCTCGTTTCTAACCCGAACACTAAGTCGTCAATTTCAACACCAACCTGGAGCCCAAATGCACTCTATTCTAACCAAAATGGAATCCTGACACTGAGCCTAAGCCTAAACCTCGATTCTATGAAAAAAACTCTACTACTAACTATAACGAATTCTCACATAACTCTAACCCTTAATGTGCTCGTTTCTAACCCTAACACTAAGTCGTCAATTTTAACACTAACCCTAAGCCAAAATGCACTCTATTCGAACCAAAATGCAATCATGACACTAAGCCTAACACTAAACCTCGATTCTACTAAAAAACTCTACTACTAACTATAACGAATTCTCACATAACTCTAACCCTTAATGTGCTCGTTTCTAACTCTAACACTAAGTCGTCAATTTCAACACTAACCCTAAGCCTAAATGCACTCCATTCTAACCAAAATGCAATCCTGACACTAAGCCTAACATTAAACCTCGATTCTACGAAAAAAACTCTAATACTAACTATAACGAATTCTCACCATAACTCTAACCCTTAATGTGCTTGTTTCTAACCCGAACACTAAGTCGTCAATTTCAACACTAACCCTAAGCCTAAATGCACTCTATTCTGACCAAAATGCAATCCTGACACTAAGCCTAACACTAAACCTCGATTCTACGAAAAAAACTCTACTACTAACTAGAACTAATTCTCACATAACTCTGACCCTTAATGTGCTTGTTTCTAACCCGAACACTAAGTCGTCAATTTCAACAGTAACCCTAAGCCTAAATGCACTGTATTCTAACCAAAATGCAATGCTGACACTAAGCCTCACCTTAAACCTCGATTCTAAGAAAAAACTCTACTACTAACTATAATGAATTCTCACATTACTCTAACCCTAAATGTGCTCGTTTCTAACCCGAACACTAAGTCTTCAATTTTAACACTAACCCTGAGCCTCAATGCACTCTATTCTAACCAAAATGCAATCCTGACACTAAGCCTCACCATAAACCTCGATTCTACGAAATAAACTCTAATACTAACTATTTCAAATTCTCACCATATCTCTAACCCTAAATGTGCTTGTTTCTAACCCTAACACTAAGTCGTCAATTTCAACACTAACCCTAAGCCTAAATGCACTCTATTCTAACCAAAATGCAATCCTGACACTAAGCCTAACACTAAACCTCGATTCTACGAAAAAAACTCTACTACTAACTAGAACTAATTCTCACATAACTCTAACCCTTAATGTGCTTGCTTCTAACCCTAACACTAAGTCGTCAATTTTAACACTAACCATGAGTCTAAATGCTCTCTATTCTAACCAAAATGCAATCCTGACACTAAACCTAACCTTAAACCTCGATTCAACGAAAAAAACTCCACTACTAATTATAACGAATGCTCTCATAACTCTAACCCTAAATGTGCTCGTTTCTAACCCGAACAGAAAGTCTTCAATTATAACACTAACCCTGAACCTAAATGCACTCTATTCTAACGAAAATTCAATCCTGACACTAAGCCTAACACTAAACCTCGATTCTACGAAAAAAACTCTACTACTAACTAGAACTAATTCTCACATAACTCTAACCCTAAATGTGCTCGTTTCTAACCCGAACAGAAAGTCTTCAATTTTAACACTAACCCTAAGCCAAAATGCACTCTATTCGAACCAAAATGCAATCCTGACACTAAGCCTAACACTAAACCTCGATTCTACTAAAAAACTCTAATACTAACTATAACTAATTCTCACATAACTCTATCCCTTAATGTGCTCGTTTCTAACTCTAACACTAAGTCGTCAATTTCAACACTAACCCTAAGCCTAAATGCACTCCATTCTAACCAAAATGCAATCCTGACACTAAGCCTAACATTAAACCTCGATTCTACGAAAAAAACTCTAATACTAACTATAACGAATTCTCACCATAACTCTAACCCTAAATGTGCTCGTTTCTAACCGGAACACTAAGTCGTCAATTTCAACACTAACCCTAAGCCTTAATGCACTCTATTCTGACCAAAATCCAATCCTGACACTAAGGCTAATATAAACCTGGATTCTACGAAAAAAACTCTACTACTAACTAGAACTAATTCTCACATAACTCTAACCCTTAATGTGCTCGTTTCTAACCCTAACACTAAGTCGTCAATTTTAACACTAACCCTAAGCCTAAATGCACTCTATTCTAACCAAAATGCAATCCTGACACTAAGCCAAACACTAAACCTCGATTCTACGAAAAAAACTCTACTACTAACTAGAACTAATTCTCACATAACTCTAACCCTTAATGTGCTTGTTTCTAACCCTAACACTAAGTCGTCAATTTTGACACTAACTCTAAGCCTAAATGCACTCTATCCTAACCAAAATGCAATCCTGACACTAAGCCTAACACTAAACCTCGATTCTACAAAAAAACTCTACTACTAACTAGGACGAATTCTCACATAACTCTAACCCTAAATGTGCTCCTTTCTAACCTGAACACTAAGTGTTCAATTTTAACACTAACCCTCAGCCTAAATGCACTCTATTCTAACCAAAATTCAATCCTGACACTAGGCCTCACCACAAATCTCGATTCTGCGAAAAAAACTCTAATACTAACAATAACAAATTCTCACCATATCTCTAACCCTAAATGTGCTCGTTTCTAACCCTAACACAAAGTTGTCAATTTCAACACTAACCCTAAGCCTAAATGCTCTCTATTCTAACCAAAATGCAATCCTGACACTAAGCCAAACACTAAACCTCTATTCTACGAAAAAAACTCTACTACTAACTAGAACTAATTCTCACATAACTCGAACCCTTAATGTGCTTGTTTCTAACCCTAACACTAAGTCGTCAATTTTGACACTAACCCTAAGCCTAAATGCAGTCTATTCGAACCAAAATGCAATCCTGACACTAAGCCTAACACTAAACCTCAATTCTATGATAAAAACTCTAATATTAACTAGAACTAATTCTCACATAACTCTAACCCATAATGTGCTCGTTTCTAACCCTAACACTAAGTCGTCAATTTCAACACTAACCCTAAGCCTAAATGCACTCTATTCTAACCAAAATGCAATCCTGACACTAAGCCTAACATGAAACCTCGATTCTATGATAAAAACTCTAATATTAACTAGAACTAATTCTCACATAACTCTAACCCTCAATGTGCTCGTTTCTAATGCTAACACTAAGTCGTCAATTTCAACACTAACCCTAAGCCTAAATGCACTCTATTCTAACCAAAATGCAATCCTGACACTAAGCCTAACACTAAACCTCGATTCTACAAAAAAACTCTACTACTAACTAGGACGAATTCTCACATAACTCTAACCCTAAATGTGCTCGTTTCTAACCCTAACACTAAGTCGCAAATTTCAACACTAACCCTAAGCCTAAATGCACTCTATTCTGACCAAAATGCAATCCTGACACTAAGCCTAACATTAAACCTCGATTCTACGAAAAAAACTCTACTACTAACTAGAACTCATTCTCACATAACTCTAACCCTTAATGTGCTTGTTTCTAACCCGAACACTAAGTCGTCAATTTCAACACTAACCCTAAGCCTAAATGCACTCTATTCTGACCAAAATGCAATCCTGACACTAAGCCTAACACTAAACCTCGATTCTACGAAAAAAACTCTACTACTAACTAGAACTAATTCTCACATAACTCTAACCCTTAATGTGCTTGTTTCTAACCCGAACACTAAGTCGTCAATTTCAACACTAACCCTAAGCCTAAATGCACTGTATTCTAACCAAAATGCAATGCTGACACTAAGCCTCACCTTAAACCTCGATTCTAAGAAAAAACTCTACTACTAACTATAATGAATTCTCACATTACTCTAACCCTAAATGTGCTCGTTTCTAACCCGAACACTAAGTCTTCAATTTTAACACTAACCCTGAGCCTCAATGCACTCTATTCTAACCAAAATGCAATCCTGACACTAAGCCTCACCATAAACCTCGATTCTACGAAATAAACTCTAATACTAACTATTTCAAATTCTCACCATATCTCTAACCCTAAATGTGCTTGTTTCTAACCCTAACACTAAGTCGTCAATTTCAACACTAACCCTAAGCCTAAATGCACTCTATTCTAACCAAAATGCAATCCTGACACTAAGCCTAACACTAAACCTCGATTCTACGAAAAAAACTCTACTACTAACTAGAACTAATTCTCACATAACTCTAACCCTTAATGTGCTTGCTTCTAACCCTAACACTAAGTCGTCAATTTTAACACTAACCATGAGTCTAAATGCTCTCTATTCTAACCAAAATGCAATCCTGACACTAAACCTAACCTTAAACCTCGATTCTACGAAAAAAACTCCACTACTAATTATAACGAATGCTCACATAACTCTAACCCTAAATGTGCTCGTTTCTAACCCGAACACTAAGTCTTCAATTATAACACTAACCCTGAACCTAAATGCACTCTATTCTAACGAAAATTCAATCCTGACACTAAGCCTAACACTAAACCTCGATTCTACGAAAAAAACTCTACTACTAACTAGAACTAATTCTCACATAACTCTAACCCTTAATGTGCTCGTTTGTAACCCTAACACTAAGTCGTCAATTTTAACACTAACCCTAAGCCAAAATGCACTCTATTCGAACCAAAATGCAATCCTGACACTAAGCCTAACACTAAACCTCGATTCTACTAAAAAACTCTAATACTAACTATAACTAATTCTCACATAACTCTATCCCTTAATGTGCTCGTTTCTAACTCTAACACTAAGTCGTCAATTTCAACACTAACCCTAAGCCTAAATGCACTCCATTCTAACCAAAATGCAATCCTGACACTAAGCCTAACATTAAACCTCGATTCTACGAAAAAAACTCTAATACTAACTATAACGAATTCTCACCATAACTCTAACCCTAAATGTGCTCGTTTCTAACCGGAACACTAAGTCGTCAATTTCAACACTAACCCTAAGCCTTAATGCACTCTATTCTGACCAAAATCCAATCCTGACACTAAGGCTAATATAAACCTGGATTCTACGAAAAAAACTCTACTACTAACTAGAACTAATTCTCACATAACTCTAACCCTTAATGTGCTCGTTTCTAACCCTAACACTAAGTCGTCAATTTTAACACTAACCCTAAGCCTAAATGCACTCTATTCTAACCAAAATGCAATCCTGACACTAAGCCAAACACTAAACCTCGATTCTACGAAAAAAACTCTACTACTAACTAGAACTAATTCTCACATAACTCTAACCCTTAATGTGCTTGTTTCTAACCCTAACACTAAGTCGTCAATTTTGACACTAACTCTAAGCCTAAATGCACTCTATCCTAACCAAAATGCAATCCTGACACTAAGCCTAACACTAAACCTCGATTCTACAAAAAAACTCTACTACTAACTAGGACGAATTCTCACATAACTCTAACCCTAAATGTGCTCGTTTCTAACCCTAACACTAAGTCGCAAATTTCAACACTAACCCTAAGCCTAAATGCACTCTATTCTGACCAAAATGCAATCCTGACACTAAGCCTAACATTAAACCTCGATTCTACGAAAAAAACTCTACTACTAACTAGAACTAATTCTCACATAACTCTAACCCTTAATGTGCTTGTTTCTAACCCGAACACTAAGTCGTCAATTTCAACACTAACCCTAAGCCTAAATGCACTCTATTCTGACCAAAATGCAATCCTGACACTAAGCCTAACACTAAACCTCGATTCTACGAAAAAAACTCTTCTACTAACTAGAACTAATTCTCACATAACTCTAACCCTTAATGTGCTTGTTTCTAACCCGAACACTAAGTCGTCAATTTCAACAGTAACCCTAAGCCTAAATGCACTCTATTCTAACCAAAATGCAATGCTGACACTAAGCCTCACCTTAAACCTCGATTCTAAGAAAAAACTCTACTACTAACTATAATGAATTCTCACATTACTCTAACCCTAAATGTGCTCTTTTCTAACCCGAACACTAAGTCTTCAATTTTAACACTAACCCTGAGCCTCAATGCACTCTATTCTAACCAAAATGCAATCCTGACACTAAGCCTCACCATAAACCGCGATTCTACGAAAAAAACTCTAATACTAACTATTTCAAATTCTCACCATATCTCTAACCCTAAATGTGCTTGTTTCTAACCCTAACACTAAGTCGTCAATTTCAACACTAACCCTAAGCCTAAATGCACTCTATTCTAACCAAAATGCAATCCTGACACTAAGCCTAACACTAAACCTCGATTCTACGAAAAAAACTCTACTACTAACTAGAACTAATTCTCACATAACTCTAACCCTTAATGTGCTTGCTTCTAACCCTAACACTAAGTCGTCAATTTTAACACTAACCATGAGTCTAAATGCTCTCTATTCTAACCAAAATGCAATCCTGACACTAAACCTAACCTTAAACCTCGATTCTACGAAAAAAACTCCACTACTAATTATAACGAATGCTCACATAACTCTAACCCTAAATGTGCTCGTTTCTAACCCGAACAGAAAGTCTTCAATTATAACACTAACCCTGAACCTAAATGCACTCTATTCTAACGAAAATTCAATCCTGACACTAAGCCTAACACTAAACCTCGATTCTACGAAAAAAACTCTACTACTAACTAGAACTAATTCTCACATAACTCTAACCCTTAATGTGCTCGTTTCTAACCCTAACACTAAGTCGTCAATTTTAACACTAACCCTAAGCCAAAATGCACTCTATTCGAACCAAAATGCAATCCTGACACTAAGCCTAACACTAAACCTCGATTCTACTAAAAAACTCTAATACTAACTATAACTAATTCTCACATAACTCTATCCCTTAATGTGCTCGTTTCTAACTCTAACACTAAGTCGTCAATTTCAACACTAACCCTAAGCCTAAATGCACTCCATTCTAACCAAAATGCAATCCTGACACTAAGCCTAACATTAAACCTCGATTCTACGAAAAAAACTCTAATACTAACTATAACGAATTCTCACCATAACTCTAACCCTAAATGTGCTCGTTTCTAACCGGAACACTAAGTCGTCAATTTCAACACTAACCCTAAGCCTTAATGCACTCTATTCTGACCAAAATCCAATCCTGACACTAAGGCTAATATAAACCTGGATTCTACGAAAAAAACTCTACTACTACCTAGAACTAATTCTCACATAACTCTAACCCTTAATGTGCTCGTTTCTAACCCTAACACTAAGTCGTCAATTTTAACACTAACCCTAAGCCTATATGCACTCTATTCTAACCAAAATGCAATCCTGACACTAAGCCAAACACTAAACCTCGATTCTACGAAAAAAACTCTACTACTAACTAGAACTAATTCTCACATAACTCTAACCCTTAATGTGCTTGTTTCTAACCCTAACACTAAGTCGTCAATTTTAACACTAACTCTAAGCCTAAATGCACTCTATTCGAATCAAAATGCAATCCTGACACTAAGCCTCACACTAAACCTCGATTCTCCGCAAAAAACTCTAATACTAACTATAACGAATTCTCACATAACTCTAACCCTTAATGTGCTCGTTTCTAACCCTAACACTAAGTCGTCAATTTCAACACTAACCCTAAGCCTAAATGCACTCTATTCGAACCAAAATGCAATCCTGACACTAAGCCTAACATTACACCTCGATTCTACGAAAAAAACTGTAATACTAACTATAACGAATTCGCACCATATCTCTAACCCTAAATGTGCTCGTTTCTAACCCGAACACTAAGTCGTCAATTTCAACACCAACCTGGAGCCCAAATGCACTCTATTCTAACCAAAATGGAATCCTGACACTGAGCCTAAGCCTAAACCTCGATTCTATGAAAAAAACTCTACTACTAACTATAACGAATTCTCACATAACTCTAACCCTTAATGTGCTCGTTTCTAACCCTAACACTAAGTCGTCAATTTTAACACTAACCCTAAGCCAAAATGCACTCTATTCGAACCAAAATGCAATCATGACACTAAGCCTAACACTAAACCTCGATTCTACTAAAAAACTCTACTACTAACTATAACGAATTCTCACATAACTCTAACCCTTAATGTGCTCGTTTCTAACTCTAACACTAAGTCGTCAATTTCAACACTAACCCTAAGCCTAAATGCACTCCATTCTAACCAAAATGCAATCCTGACACTAAGCCTAACATTAAACCTCGATTCTACGAAAAAAACTCTAATACTAACTATAACGAATTCTCACCATAACTCTAACCCTAAATGTGCTCGTTTCTAACCGGAACACTAAGTCGTCAATTTCAACACTAACCCTAAGCCTTAATGCACTCTATTCTGACCAAAATCCAATCCTGACACTAAGGCTAATATAAACCTGGATTCTACGAAAAAAACTCTACTACTAACTAGAACTAATTCTCACATAACTCTAACCCTTAATGTGCTCGTTTCTAACCCTAACACTAAGTCGTCAATTTTAACACTAACCCTAAGCCTAAATGCACTCTATTCTAACCAAAATGCAATCCTGACACTAAGCCAAACACTAAACCTCGATTCTACGAAAAAAACTCTACTACTAACTAGAACTAATTCTCACATAACTCTAACCCTTAATGTGCTTGTTTCTAACCCTAACACTAAGTCGTCAATTTTGACACTAACTCTAAGCCTAAATGCACTCTATCCTAACCAAAATGCAATCCTGACACTAAGCCTAACACTAAACCTCGATTCTACAAAAAAACTCTACTACTAACTAGGACGAATTCTCACATAACTCTAACCCTAAATGTGCTCGTTTCTAACCCTAACACTAAGTCGCAAATTTCAACACTAACCCTAAGCCTAAATGCACTCTATTCTGACCAAAATGCAATCCTGACACTAAGCCTAACATTAAACCTCGATTCTACGAAAAAAACTCTACTACTAACTAGAACTAATTCTCACATAACTCTAACCCTTAATGTGCTTGTTTCTAACCCGAACACTAAGTCGTCAATTTCAACACTAACCCTAAGCCTAAATGCACTCTATTCTGACCAAAATGCAATCCTGACACTAAGCCTAACACTAAACCTCGATTCTACGAAAAAAACTCTTCTACTAACTAGAACTAATTCTCACATAACTCTAACCCTTAATGTGCTTGTTTCTAACCCGAACACTAAGTCGTCAATTTCAACAGTAACCCTAAGCCTAAATGCACTGTATTCTAACCAAAATGCAATGCTGACACTAAGCCTCACCTTAAACCTCGATTCTAAGAAAAAACTCTACTACTAACTATAATGAATTCTCACATTACTCTAACCCTAAATGTGCTCTTTTCTAACCCGAACACTAAGTCTTCAATTTTAACACTAACCCTGAGCCTCAATGCACTCTATTCTAACCAAAATGCAATCCTGACACTAAGCCTCACCATAAACCGCGATTCTACGAAAAAAACTCTAATACTAACTATTTCAAATTCTCACCATATCTCTAACCCTAAATGTGCTTGTTTCTAACCCTAACACTAAGTCGTCAATTTCAACACTAACCCTAAGCCTAAATGCACTCTATTCTAACCAAAATGCAATCCTGACACTAAGCCTAACACTAAACCTCGATTCTACGAAAAAAACTCTACTACTAACTAGAACTAATTCTCACATAACTCTAACCCTTAATGTGCTTGCTTCTAACCCTAACACTAAGTCGTCAATTTTAACACTAACCATGAGTCTAAATGCTCTCTATTCTAACCAAAATGCAATCCTGACACTAAACCTAACCTTAAACCTCGATTCTACGAAAAAAACTCCACTACTAATTATAACGAATGCTCACATAACTCTAACCCTAAATGTGCTCGTTTCTAACCCGAACAGAAAGTCTTCAATTATAACACTAACCCTGAACCTAAATGCACTCTATTCTAACGAAAATTCAATCCTGACACTAAGCCTAACACTAAACCTCGATTCTACGAAAAAAACTCTACTACTAACTAGAACTAATTCTCACATAACTCTAACCCTTAATGTGCTCGTTTCTAACCCTAACACTAAGTCGTCAATTTTAACACTAACCCTAAGCCAAAATGCACTCTATTCGAACCAAAATGCAATCCTAACACTAAGCCTAACACTAAACCTCGATTCTACTAAAAAACTCTAATACTAACTATAACTAATTCTCACATAACTCTATCCCTTAATGTGCTCGTTTCTAACTCTAACACTAAGTCGTCAATTTCAACACTAACCCTAAGCCTAAATGCACTCCATTCTAACCAAAATGCAATCCTGACACTAAGCCTAACATTAAACCTCGATTCTACGAAAAAAACTCTAATACTAACTATAACGAATTCTCACCATAACTCTAACCCTAAATGTGCTCGTTTCTAACCGGAACACTAAGTCGTCAATTTCAACACTAACCCTAAGCCTTAATGCACTCTATTCTGACCAAAATCCAATCCTGACACTAAGGCTAATATAAACCTGGATTCTACGAAAAAAACTCTACTACTAACTAGAACTAATTCTCACATAACTCTAACCCTTAATGTGCTCGTTTCTAACCCTAACACTAAGTCGTCAATTTTAACACTAACCCTAAGCCTAAATGCACTCTATTTTAACCAAAATGCAATCCTGACACTAAGCCAAACACTAAACCTCGATTCTACGAAAAAAACTCTACTACTAACTAGAACTAATTCTCACATAACTCTAACCCTTAATGTGCTTGTTTCTAACCCTAACACTAAGTCGTCAATTTTGACACTAACTCTAAGCCTAAATGCACTCTATCCTAACCAAAATGCAATCCTGACACTAAGCCTAACACTAAACCTCGATTCTACAAAAAAACTCTACTACTAATTGGACGAATTCTCACATAACTCTAACCCTAAATGTGCTCCTTTCTAACCTGAACACTAAGTGTTCAATTTTAACACTAACCCTCAGCCTAAATGCACTCTATTCTAACCAAAATTCAATCCTGACACTAGGCCTCACCACAAATCTCGATTCTGCGAAAAAAACTCTAATACTAACAATAACAAATTCTCACCATATCTCTAACCCTAAATGTGCTCGTTTCTAACCCTAACACAAAGTTGTCAATTTCAACACTAACCCTAAGCCTAAATGCTCTCTATTCTAACCAAAATGCAATCCTGACACTAAGCCAAACACTAAACCTCTATTCTACGAAAAAAACTCTACTACTAACTAGAACTAATTCTCACATAACTCGAACCCTTAATGTGCTTGTTTCTAACCCTAACACTAAGTCGTCAATTTTGACACTAACCCTAAGCCTAAATGCAGTCTATTCGAACCAAAATGCAATCCTGACACTAAGTCTAACCTTAAACCTCGATTCTACGAAAATAACTCTACTACTAAGTAGAACTAATTCTCACATAACTCTAGCCCTTAATGTGCTCGTTTCTAACCCTAACACTAAGTCGTCAAAATTAACACTAACCCTAAGCCTAAATGCACTCTATATTAACCAAAATGCAATCCTGACACTAAGCCTAACACTAAACCTCAATTCTATGATAAAAACTCTAATATTAACTAGAACTAATTCTCACATAACTCTAACCCATAATGTGCTCGTTTCTAACCCTAACACTAAGTCGTCAATTTCAACACTAACCCTAAGCCTAAATGCACTCTATTCTAACCAAAATGCAATCCTGACACTAAGCCTAACATGAAACCTCGATTCTACGAAAAAAACTCTAATACTAACTATAACGAATTCTCACCAAAACTCTAACCTTAAATGTGCTCGTTTATAACCCGAACACTAATCGTCAATTTCAACACTAACCCTAAGCCTAAATGCACTCTATTCTGACCAAAATGCAATCCTGACACTAAGCCTAACACTAAACCTCGCTTCTACGAAAAAAAATCTACTACTAACTAGAACTAATTCTCACATAACTCTAACCCTTAATGTGCTCGTTTCTAACCCTAACACTAAGTCGTCAATTTCAACAATAACCCTAAGCCTAAATGCATTCTTTCCTAACCAAAATGCAATCCTGACACTAAGCCTAACATTAAACCTCGATTCTACGAAAATAACTCTACTACTAACTAGAACTAATTCTCACATAACTCTAACCCTTAATGTGCTCGTTTCTAACCCTAACACTAAGTCGTCAATTTTAACACTAACCCTAAGCCTAAATGCACTCTATATTAACCAAAATGCAATCCTGACACTAAGCCTAACACTAAACCTCAATTCTATGATAAAAACTCTAATATTAACTAGAACTAATTCTCACATAACTCTAACCCTCAATGTGCTCGTTTCTAATGCTAACACTAAGTCGTCAATTTCAACACTAACCCTAAGCCTAAATGCACTCTATCCTAACCAAAATGCAATCCTGACACTAAGCCTAACACTAAACCTCGATTCTACAAAAAAACTCTACTACTAACTAGGACGAATTCTCACATAACTCTAACCCTAAATGTGCTCGTTTCTAACCCTAACACTAAGTCGCAAATTTCAACACTAACCCTAAGCCTAAATGCACTCTATTCTGACCAAAATGCAATCCTGACACTAAGCCTAACATTAAACCTCGATTCTACGAAAAAAACTCTACTACTAACTAGAACTAATTCTCACATAACTCTAACCCTTAATGTGCTTGTTTCTAACCCGAACACTAAGTCGTCAATTTCAACACTAACCCTAAGCCTAAATGCACTCTATTCTGACCAAAATGCAATCCTGACACTAAGCCTAACACTAAACCTCGATTCTACGAAAAAAACTCTACTACTAACTAGAACTAATTCTCACATAACTCTAACCCTTAATGTGCTTGTTTCTAACCCGAACACTAAGTCGTCAATTTCAACAGTAACCCTAAGCCTAAATGCACTGTATTCTAACCAAAATGCAATGCTGACACTAAGCCTCACCTTAAACCTCGATTCTAAGAAAAAACTCTACTACTAACTATAATGAATTCTCACATTACTCTAACCCTAAATGTGCTCGTTTCTAACCCGAACACTAAGTCTTCAATTTTAACACTAACCCTGAGCCTCAATGCACTCTATTCTAACCAAAATGCAATCCTGACACTAAGCCTCACCATAAACCTCGATTCTACGAAAAAAACTCTAATACTAACTATTTCAAATTCTCACCATATCTCTAACCCTAAATGTGCTTGTTTCTAACCCTAACACTAAGTCGTCAATTTCAACACTAACCCTAAGCCTAAATGCACTCTATTCTAACCAAAATGCAATCCTGACACTAAGCCTAACACTAAACCTCGATTCTACGAAAAAAACTCTACTACTAACTAGAACTAATTCTCACATAACTCTAACCCTTAATGTGCTTGCTTCTAACCCTAACACTAAGTCGTCAATTTTAACACTAACCATGAGTCTAAATGCTCTCTATTCTAACCAAAATGCAATCCTGACACTAAGCCTAACACTAAACCTCGATTCTACGAAAAAAACTCCACTACTAATTATAACGAATGCTCACATAACTCTAACCCTAAATGTGCTCGTTTCTAACCCGAACAGAAAGTCTTCAATTATAACACTAACCCTGAACCTAAATGCACTCTATTCTAACGAAAATTCAATCCTGACACTAAGCCTAACACTAAACCTCGATTCTACGAAAAAAACTCTACTACTAACTAGAACTAATTCTCACATAACTCTAACCCTTAATGTGCTCGTTTCTAACCCTAACACTAAGTCGTCAATTTTAACACTAACCCTAAGCCAAAATGCACTCTATTCGAACCAAAATGCAATCCTGACACTAAGCCTAACACTAAACCTCGATTCTACTAAAAAACTCTAATACTAACTATAACTAATTCTCACATAACTCTATCCCTTAATGTGCTCGTTTCTAACTCTAACACTAAGTCGTCAATTTCAACACTAACCCTAAGCCTAAATGCACTCCATTCTAACCAAAATGCAATCCTGACACTAAGCCTAACATTAAACCTCGATTCTACGAAAAAAACTCTAATACTAACTATAACGAATTCTCACCATAACTCTAACCCTAAATGTGCTCGTTTCTAACCGGAACACTAAGTCGTCAATTTCAACACTAACCCTAAGCCTTAATGCACTCTATTCTGACCAAAATCCAATCCTGACACTAAGGCTAATATAAACCTGGATTCTACGAAAAAAACTCTACTACTAACTAGAACTAATTCTCACATAACTCTAACCCTTAATGTGCTCGTTTCTAACCCTAACACTAAGTCGTCAATTTTAACACTAACCCTAAGCCTAAATGCACTCTATTCTAACCAAAATGCAATCCTGACACTAAGCCAAACACTAAACCTCGATTCTACGAAAAAAACTCTACTACTAACTAGAACTAATTCTCACATAACTCTAACCCTTAATGTGCTTGTTTCTAACCCTAACACTAAGTCGTCAATTTTGACACTAACTCTAAGCCTAAATGCACTCTATCCTAACCAAAATGCAATCCTGACACTAAGCCTAACACTAAACCTCGATTCTACAAAAAAACTCTACTACTAACTAGGACGAATTCTCACATAACTCTAACCCTAAATGTGCTCCTTTCTAACCTGAACACTAAGTGTTCAATTTTAACACTAACCCTCAGCCTAAATGCACTCTATTCTAACCAAAATTCAATCCTGACACTAGGCCTCACCACAAATCTCGATTCTGCGAAAAAAACTCTAATACTAACAATAACAAATTCTCACCATATCTTTAACCCTAAATGTGCTCGTTTCTAACCCTAACAACAAAGTTGTCAATTTCAACACTAACCCTAAGCCTAAATGCTCTCTATTCTAACCAAAATGCAATCCTGACACTAAGCCAAACACTAAACCTCTATTCTACGAAAAAAACTCTACTACTAACTAGAACAAATTCTCACATAACTCGAACCCTTAATGTGCTTGTTTCTAACCCTAACACTAAGTCGTCAATTTTGACACTAACCCTAAGCCTAAATGCAGTCTATTCGA